>NC_041347.1:34001543-34004043 GCF_004354835.1 Perca flavescens
AGGCAAATGTTCCTTTCCCTAACATGGTCTTAAATCTAGAAGGACACAGGTCAGATATGCTGCCACGAGCATTAATATTGTGTGTGTGTCCTTTACCTTGGTTATAAGACACGACAAAAATATTGGGACACTACTGATATCTGGGAATATCTGGAAAGGAGATGGAGACTGAACAAATGCTGAGTACAATGAGTTCAGACTAATGCAGCTTTATTCACACAACAAACAAACATACTTTCATGAAAGAGAGAACAGTTGACATGCACCAAATGTATATGCCAAGGTTTCTCCTAGAAAGGAAGATAACCATGTGTCCACCCTCCTAAGAGCATGTACCCATGGTGTCTCTACCAACATCAGAATAACTCCTCCTTTATACTTTTTGTCCTCACACGCTTCAAGCTATGTATTTCAGTGCAACACTTTACTCTTAAACTACACCTTTTATGGCCGATGCTCCTAACAGATTCCCACATTCCTGGCTCCAATTCCTCTGTGTGAAAATTGTACCCAAACTCATAATGGATTCTACACATTCTTGTGGGTGAAGGATGTCCCCAGACTAACCTTCTTGTGTAGTACCCTACATACAAGATATAAAATACATTTGAAGCATATGTAGTAGGGCTGGGCGATATGGACCAAAAGTCATATCCCGATATATTTTGGCTGAATATCGATATACGATATATATCCCGATATTTTTTTCCGCAAAGTGAGAGCAAATGTTCAGTCAAAGCCAAAATCAAATATGACATATCACAAGTAGTTTCATAGAGACAGTTGCAAAATCAAATAAATAATAAACCGGTTTCTTCACCTGGTTCATGATTAAATGCTCAGCTGTTCAAATAACAATAAAATGTAAACCTAAATACTGTATAACAGGAGTACCTTTTTTGAAATCAAAGCTCCATATTTGTGATTCGTTCCAAAGGTCAATTAAGCTTTTGATATTAATATAATCTACTTTGTTCAAAATGTAATGCCTCATGCCTGTAAGCCTAGGTTTATAGTCCCATTCTTCCACTTGATACTGCTTCCACTTAAGTAAACTAAAAAGATGAACTATCGACTACAAAACAAAGAAACTAATTAATGTGTTAATACAAAGAATATTTATTATGATCGGTTCACAGATCTGAGTCAAACGGAAACTTCACCCTTCTGAACTAAGAGTTTCTGCTTCAAGGTGAAGTTTAAAACAGACTGAAATGTCCAGGCTCATTCCTCCACTATTTATTTCTGTATGTATTTATCGTTACATGTCATTTTAACGAGCACTGAGCTCCAGATCCTGCAGCTGCAGACGGTCTCTGCTGCCCCGCTGTAGCTTCTCTCCGTCCGCCTGCCGCCCGGCAAACTTATTGGAACTTTCGCCCGATATCGACATACAGGTCGTCCTGGACTACGTGTAAGATCCTACCGATCACCACTCTGTCTTTGGCTGGTCCGATTTGGATCAGCGGGGACCGCGCAGCAGCGAGGCAAAGCTGTGTTTTTCCCGGGGAAGAGACGCTGCGGCCGGCCACGGAGCTCTCCGCCTCCCGCTGCCGCCGGAGCTCAGGTTGCTGGTCAAGGCGGCATACATAATCATAAAACACATTGTCACCTGTTAAATGTTATTCATTGCTGTTTGTTCTTTTCATTTCCTCTATCAAACATAATTAAGCAGTACAAAAGTCCGGCATCTTTAGCGTTGATCTGAATGCTTCGCACCCCTGTTCCAAGATGGCGGCGGTTTTGACGTATGTTTAGAACCTCAAGGCGACATCTGTGTATATATCTATGGGAGCAAGGATCACATTTGAACTATATCGATATATGCGATATGGTCTAATTCCATATCTCATTTAAAAATATATCGATATATTTTTAATATCGATATATCGCCCAGCCCTAATATGTAGGCAGAAATATACAACCTATCAACTACCAAATAATATTTTCTGAATCATGGTCAGTCTTAACCTCGTAACACAGTTCAATTTTTTTTTGCCCGCAACAATCACAAAAAGACTCTACTTTGGTAGCACCATTTCCCCGCTTTGAGATTTACTTGGCGAGTGTTGATTTCAGACCCAGAGGTTAAAGCTGCTGTAGGTGAGATGGTGAAGAACCAGGACTTTGCCAACAAATTTGAACATCGACAACTTCTCAGTCCCTCCCCCCCTTTCTGCTGAAACCCAAACCGGCTCCTAAGCCCCGCCCACACTAAGGGAGTTTGACACAACTTGCCGGCATGTCAGACAACATGTTCAATAACTAAACACTAACCCAACGTTAACTTTACTCACCGACAGTAAAGCGATGCTAATGTTAGCCCTTTCAGCATCATATCAGACCGACCACTGTGCTAACGTTGCTATCATCCTCACCAACGGAGCTTTGTGGACTTGCGACTACTAATAAGCGAGTGAAAGAGAAATCACTCGTGGTGATTATGTTACCTGTCGAGAAGAAATGTGGCTACGTCTGCATCGCTCTTCAGATCTTTAAA
>NC_041347.1:34021543-34029043 GCF_004354835.1 Perca flavescens
TTACTGATGGCTGCATTCCACTTAGGAGAGACCCTGGTATTAAACCATTACTGATGGCTGCATTCCACTTAGGAGAGACCCTGGTATTAAACCATTAATGATGGCTGCATTCCACTTAGGAGAGGTCCTGGTATTGTTCATGCTGACTCACTGAAATATCTTACTGGGACACTTGATGGAACGGAGCCATCGTTAAAGGTTATTAATGTCAGCTGTGATTTTCCTTCTATTACAAGTCAACATGTCTGCTGTGAAGAAGGTCCATTTTTCTCAGTTTAAAAGCTAAATATATCTCTCTTTAATCGCCTGTAATGAAGCTTATGTGAGTGTGCAGTTAAGTTATTTGTGATCTAGTTATTTAATCAAAACTCGCTGGGTTTTTAAGATTCCCTTCGTACGGTCTGACAGCTAGAGATGCACCGATAGACCTGCCGGTGACCAGAATCAGCCGGTTTTCACCTGCTCGGCCATCAATGCTTTACATGAAACATTAAAAAAACAGTTAGAACAATTTCAATGCATTAAAAGACAAAAAATAAAATGTAAAGAGCAATTAGAAAACAATTAAAAACAATTTAAGATCATTAAAAGACTAGAATAAAATGTACAGTGCAGTATAAGAATTTTAAAGAAAGAGCAGTTAAAAATAGGTTATTTAAAGAAAGGCAACATTAAAAAGATATGTCTTCAGCCTGGATTTAAAAGAACTGAGAGTTGCAGCAGATCTGCAGGTTTCTGGAAGTTTGTTCCAGATATGTGGAGCATAAAAACTCAACGCTGCTTCCCCCTGTTTAGTTCTGACTCTGGGGACAGAAAGTAGACCTGTCCCAGACCACCTGAGAGGTCTGGGGGGGGGTCATAGTGTAGTAGACCTGTCCCAGACCACCTGAGAGGTCTGGGTGGGTCATAGTGTAGTAGACCTGTCCCAGACCACCTGAGAGGTCTGGGGGGGGTCATAGTGTAGCAGACCTGTCCCAGACCACCTGAGAGGTTTGGGTGGGTCATAGTGTAGCAGACCTGTCCCAGACCACCTGAGAGGTTTGGGTGGGTCATAGTGTAGTAGACCTGTCCCAGACCACCTGAGAGGTCTGGGGGGGGGTCATAGTGTAGTAGACCTGTCCCAGACCACCTGAGAGGTCTGGGTGGGTCATAGTGTAGCAGACCTGTCATAGACCACCTGAGAGGTCTGGGTGGGTCATAGTGTAGCAGACCTGTCATAGACCACCTGAGAGGTCTGGGTGGGTCATAGTGTAGCAGACCTGTCATAGACCACCTGAGAGGTCTGGGTGGGTCATAGTGTAGCAGACCTGTCATAGACCACCTGAGAGGTCTGGGTGGGTCATAGTGTAGCAGACCTGTCATAGACCACCTGAGAGGTCTGAGTGGGTCATAGTGTAGTAGACCTGTCATAGACCACCTGAGAGGTCTGGGTGGGTCATAGTGTAGCAGACCTGTCCCAGACCACCTGAGAGGTCTGGGTGGGTCATAGTGTAGCAGACCTGTCATAGACCACCTGAGAGGTCTGAGTGGGTCATAGTGTAGTAGACCTGTCCCAGACCACCTGAGAGGTCTGGGTGGGTCATAATGTAGCAGACCTGTCATAGACCACCTGAGAGGTCTGGGTGGGTCATAGTGTAGCAGACCTGTCATAGACCACCTGAGAGGTCTGGGTGGGTCATAGTGTAGCAGACCTGTCATAGACCACCTGAGAGGTCTGGGTGGGTCATAGTGTAGCAGACCTGTCCCAGACCACCTGAGAGGTTTGGGTGGGTCATAGTGTAGTAGACCTGTCCCAGACCACCTGAGAGGTCTGGGGGGGGTCATAGTGTAGTAGACCTGTCCCAGACCACCTGAGAGGTCTGGGTGGGTCATAGTGTAGCAGACCTGTCATAGACCACCTGAGAGGTCTGGGTGGGTCATAGTGTAGCAGACCTGTCATAGACCACCTGAGAGGTCTGGGTGGGTCATAGTGTAGCAGACCTGTCATAGACCACCTGAGAGGTCTGGGTGGGTCATAGTGTAGCAGACCTGTCATAGACCACCTGAGAGGTCTGGGTGGGTCATAGTGTAGCAGACCTGTCATAGACCACCTGAGAGGTCTGAGTGGGTCATAGTGTAGCAGACCTGTCATAGACCACCTGAGAGGTCTGAGTGGGTCATAGTGTAGTAGACCTGTCATAGACCACCTGAGAGGTCTGGGGGGGGTCATAGTGTAGCAGACCTGTCCCAGACCACCTGAGAGGTCTGGGTGGGTCATAGTGTAGCAGACCTGTCATAGACCACCTGAGAGGTCTGAGTGGGTCATAGTGTAGTAGACCTGTCCCAGACCACCTGAGAGGTCTGGGTGGGTCATAATGTAGCAGACCTGTCATAGACCACCTGAGAGGTCTGGGTGGGTCATAGTGTAGCAGACCTGTCATAGACCACCTGAGAGGTCTGGGTGGGTCATAGTGTAGCAGACCTGTCCCAGACCACCTGAGAGGTCTGGGTGGGTCATAGTGTAGCAGACCTGTCCCAGACCACCTGAGAGGTCTGAGTGGGTCATAGTGTAGTAGACCTCATTTATATAGTTCTATTATGACACATGTTCTATTAAAGAAAAGATAGAAAATACATATTAGTGTTTGCTGTGAAGTTGTTAGAAAAAATTAAATCGGAGTCGGCTGGCCTAACTCAAGGAAAATCAGAAATCCGAATCTGCCTAGGAAGTTGTTTTCGGTGCATCTCTACTGACAGATGTTAAGTCGTACAGCGTGTGGATTAAAATAACTCTAAAGGTTTCCCTCCGATAAAGACAACCAGGGCCTCCAGTTAACCTTTCTGGCCTCCAGTTGAGTCCGACCTTTTAGACCAGACCAGTCTGAAGGGGACATTTTCCAAACGCACCTTCATCGAAGAGTTGTCCGATGTGTGAATGGTTTCTTGGTGAAGTGAAATACAGGAAATGCTTCAATCGTTGCTGAACTTGTAAAGAAGACACAATTAAGTGTTAAAGTGATTCTTACAAAACCAGTGTCATTAATGACACTTAGAATAAATATACATATATATATATATATTAGGGCTGTCAATCGATTACAAAATTTAATCGAATTAATTACATACTCTGTGATTAATTAATCGAAATTAATTGCATACATAATTAACGCTGCCTGAACCGATACTTTTTAAGAAAGTAAGTAAAGAAAAGAAAAAAGAAGGGTGATAAACAACAGTCAGGGACATTAAAGAAGGGCTTGTTTATTGCTAAGGCCATATGGTCAAAATTAAATGATTTGATAATAATCTGTAACAATAACTTATTTCACTAGTAAATTTCTGTTGAATGACAAAAACAACCACCAGATGGGAAAAGGACATTTACAATAACTTCAAATGCACCACGAGGCTGTAGTTTACCAGTTTCATTGAACGCACCGTCTGTGTTGTTTTTCTGACGGCAGCTGCAGATTGTTAGCCTAGAAATCCAGACGCCCCCTAGTGGCAGCTGGCTGGTCAGGCTAGCAGACTGTTACATACCGGCGTTGAATCCTCTACAGTAAAACACAGTCAAACTTTACACCGTTTAGCGTTAGCTGTTAGCATTTTAGCAGTGTTTAATCCAGCTAGTAGCTAGCGCTAGGCTAACGTTAGCTGCTGTCGAGTATAGTGTTAACTAGCGTCAGGTGCAGCGGTGTTTGTGTTGCCTGTATCGTCTCAGAGCATCAGAGAGAAGAGCAGACATATCAGGGGCACCAGATTTCGGTAGCCGGGGTTGGCAGGAAGAAGTAACGAGTAGCTAAAAGTTCCCATCAATGATCCAGGCAGCACATTCTATATATACACATTCATATATATATATCTCATTTTTACCCACATTTGGCGCTAAAAAGGTGTTAACTTCAGTCCCTGGTTACTAAGAAATAATAGATATTTTAAGGTTCAATGTCTAAGTAAATATGAGGATATTATTATTATTATTATTATTATTATTATTATTATTATTATTATTATTATTATCATCATCAGTTACAAAGACTCTTAAGGCTCTGACACACCGACCAGAGGGCCGACCACCAGCAGTAGAGCCAGTCGGACTGATCAGTCTCCCCGAGTTGGTCCAAAAAGTTCCTCCGAAGAGACGAGACCTAATACGAAAACCGGCAGCTGATTGGACGAACGCGTCACATGGTTCTGGCTGCTCCCTGACCATCGTGGCGTCGCGTTGAGAATCTGATCTCATATCGGACTAAAATAGTTCACCGAAACGTGTTTCTGAAAACGTGAAGAGAACGTGCAGTAGCTGAATCTGTCTTCATTTCCGATCGACAAAGGTCAGTTTAGAAGATTCTCCTCAGATTTTGAGAGACTCTAGTCACGCTCATCCCGGTCCTTGTTTCCTGGTTAGCTCTCCACCAATCAGACGGGTCATTGAGTCTGACTGCCGGCAGTGCCCGCCCTCTGATTCAACGAGTCAAATCGGCCCAAATGAAGGCCGACAGCCCCCCAGAACAGACTCGAGTCACCCACCTCGCCAGACTGTCAGACGGCCGGTTGTCGGCTCGGTGTGTCGGCGCCTTAAAAGGAATGAAAACAGAAGGTTTATTTTGGTGGAAGAATGTTTAAACGTGTCCTTTACCCGGTGTGATTACCGTCACTTTTCATATGGTGAACCTCGCGTTATTTACACACAACCACAACAACATGAAGGCTCGATACGAGCTAACGTATAGTTCAGGGAGGATAGAAGCAGAGAAAAGGCTTATCCAGAGATCTCTACTCTAAGCAACGCTAGTTAGGAATTAGAAAACAGCTTCCACTCTTTTCACAATAAAAGCCGGTCAGAAAAGGAGGGAATCCTGCCCTGTGAGCCAATGAGAGGCTTTTATTGTGAAAACATCTGTGCAGGAAGTGTTTGCTGTTTGTTCATCAAGCTACCGTTTTTAATAAATCAATAAGAGAAGATGCAGACTTTATTTCAGACTTCTGTGCATCAGAACTGAAAGAGTAGAGCTTACAGAGCAATGGTTAACGTTAAGGGTTACCTGATGGCCCGGGGAAAGTAAATATAACAACCCAGTAACCCGATTGGCTGTCAGAGTACCATAAATGATGTCATAAATGATGTCATGGCTCTCTGGGTGGGGGGCGAAGAATGATTGTTGAATACGCCGTTGGCCAATCAAAAGTTGAGCCAGCTTTTGAGGTTTTCTTCGAAATGTTTTAAAAATTGTTTATAAATGTTTTCGATCGTTTTTTTGCATTTTTTTTCGACATTTGACACTTTTTTAATGTTGTTTTTTTCAGCGTTTTTGGACGTTTTTGCAAAACTTTCTTTGAATACAGGCCAGTTAAAATAGATTTTGAGCAAGTGGAGTTTGTCCTAAGTGAACAGAACCCTGAGGGGTCAACGTTTGGGTTTTTCTTTTGCTTTTCTACTCGTTTGATATTCATTTTTATACAAATAGTGTTTAGTTATTGGATATCAAATAACGACAAAGGTTATGTGTCTGTATCTTAATTTCGAAGACCCGGGCACAAGTGGGTTGTTTTTTATATATATTTTATTTGACTTTCCCCGGGCCAGTCAGCTGTTACCGTTGAACCCTGCAGAGAACCCAGTGGCCGGTGAAGATAGGACCCTCTGATGTTGGTGAACATAGATAGCTCCGTCATCAGCCTGCAGAAAGGTTACCGCCAACGTTAAAACGTTCCTGAACTCTTCAACTTTCTTCTTCAAAAATAAACAGTTCTCAAACAGTAAAGCGAATTCAAAGTTCAAATCGAATTATATAAACGCGACTCCCGGATCGTCTCAAACATTTGTTTCCTAAACCTCTGGAGGCCGGAGCTCAGCCAAGGTAAGACTCTCTCACTCTTTCACATTTTGTGAAGTTTTTGGAGTTTAAAAAGACAGAACTCATGTGTTTTAGGCTCCATTTACACCGCTACGTTTTGGTTTAAAAAGGAATATCTTATCCTATATTGCTACGTTTCCCCCTCTCATTCCCCCTGCTCTGGGGTTTCCCCCTCAGGCAACAGCGACACTGACGCCATCGTTTCTCCTCCTGATTGGGTCTCATCGGTCACAGCGTCTCGTTCTCTTGAGACTTAAAGCTACTAACGTTACCATGGTAACGTGTTTATGTCCAGTATACCAGGATGATGATGATGAGATATGAGGTTTCGGGCGTGTTAGTTTAAACAGAAATTAGTTTTTCTACTGGAGATAAAAACACTCGGTCCACCGAGACCAAAACACTTAAAAACCAAAACGTAGCGCTGGAGATGGAGCCTTGCAGCTGTTTCGTGCTTCTTCTTCGTGTTAAAGCGCGGTCGCGGCGCCACGTACAGTCGGCCGGGCCGCGTCCAGCCACGCCAAGACCCGCCCTACGAAGCAGCTCGATTGGTTGGGGTTAGGCGTTTCACCTCGAGTGGTTAAGGTTAGGATAGCCGATTGGTCTATGGATAGGAGCGGAACCAATGGGGTCACGTTGCCTTGCGTAAGCATGGACGCCTGGCCAATAGTAGCTGTTGAAGGGCGGGTCTTAGGGTGGCCAATAGTAGCTGTTGAAGGGCGGGTCTTGGTGTGGCCAATAGTAGCTGTTGAAGGGCGGGTCTTGGCCAATAGTAGCTGTTGAAAGGCGGGTCTTAGCCAATAGTAGCTGTTGAAGGGCGGGTCTTGGCCAATAGTAGCTGTTGAAGGGCGGGTCTTGGCCAATAGTAGCTGTTGAAGGGCGGGTCTTGGCCAATAGTAGCTGTTGAAGGGCGGGTCTTGGCCAATAGTAGCTGTTGAAGGGCGGGTCTTGGCGTGGCCAATAGTAGCGTTGAAGGGCGGGTCTTGGCCAATAGTAGCGGTTGAAGGCGGGTCTTGGCCAATAGTAGCTGTTGAAGGGCGGGTCTTGGCCAATAGTAGCTGTTGAAGGGCGGGTCTTGGCCAATAGTAGCGGTTGAAGGGCGGGTCTTGGCCAATAGTAGCTGTTGAGGGCGGGTCTTGGCCAATAGTAGCTGTTGAAGGGCGGGTCTTGGCCAATAGTAGCTGTTGAAGGGCGGGTCTTGGTGTGGCCAATAGTAGCTGTTTGGTCTTGGCCAATAGTAGCTGTTGAAGGGCGGGTCTTGGCCGATAGTAGCTGTTGAAGGGCGGGTCTTAGCCAATAGTAGCTGTTGAAGGGCGGGTCTTGGCCAATAGTAGCTGTTGAAGGGCGGGTCTTGGCCAATAGTAGCTGTTGAAGGGCGGGTCTTGGTGTGGCCAATAGTAGCTGTTGAAGGGCGGGTCTTGGCCAATAGTAGCTGTTGAAGGGCGGGTCTTGGCCAATAGTAGCTGTTGAGGGCGGGTCTTAGCCAATAGTAGCTGTTGAAGGGCGGGTCTTGGCCAATAGTAGCTGTTGAAGGGCGGGTCTTGGCCAATAGTAGCTGTTGAAGGGCGGGTCTTGGCCAATAGTAGCTGTTGAAGGGCAGGTCTTGGCGTGGCCAATAGTAGCTGTTGAAGGGCGGGTCTTGGCCAATAGTAGCTGTTGAAGG
>NC_041347.1:34034043-34044043 GCF_004354835.1 Perca flavescens
GAGCCGCTGAATGTTGTTAGCCGTCTTCTGCTTCCAGGTGGATCTCTGCTGCACTTTCTCTGTCTCTTAAAGAAAACAGAGTGCTAACGAAGTCACAGAGTGCTAACGAAGTCACAGAGTGCTAACGAAGTCAGAGTGCTAACGAAGTCACAGAGTGCTAACGAAAAGACAAAGACTCTCGGGGAAACCACAGAAGGGACTCCTGTCCACGTCTCTGATGTCAATTCATATGTTTCTCATGTCTCATCCTCAAAATGTAACGTCCTGCGGTAACCTTTGGACAGGTGCTATAACTTCTCATTACAGGTGTGTTATTACAACAGATCCTGTCCTGATTTTACTACACTACCTGAAGTAAGTCCCGCCCCTTCCTGTGTCCACCACGGGACTTTATTTCAGTAAAAATGTGTTCGGTAGTGAACAGGGAGAGACACATAATGTTTAGTTTCTGTTTGATCCTGTTCTCGTCTCTCTCTCTCTCTTTCTCTCTCTCTCTCTCTCTCTCTGTATACATCACCTCGCTCGCTAGAAAGATAAACACTGTGGGTCCTATCTTGCACCCAGCGCAGCGCAAAGCCCAACGCAAGTGTCTTTGCTAGTTTAAGACCATCCAGCGCCTACGTTGTTTAAACAGCAAATGCACCTGCACCCATCTGTGGCCCATTCTGGGCGTGCTGGTCTTACAGGGAGGTGTGACAAACCTCATGTGTGTAATCATGGCTCAATTCAAGAACATTGTCGGTCTCTCCCCGTTCACTACTACCGTATTTTCCGGACTATAAGTCGCACTTTTTTTCCTACTTTGGCTGGTCCTGCGACTTATAGTCAGGTGCGACTTATATATCAAAATATAAATAATTTAACATGTTTTTACATGTTAATTCATACTGAAAACATTACCGTCTACAGCCGTGAGAGGGCGCTCTAGGCTTGTGACAACTAGAACGCTCCTCCTAAAGACAACTGAGAAAGAAAAGAGACAAACTGCAGGTAGTAAAATATGCAGCCCCGAAAACGGTAATCGAGCAGCAGAAAGAGAGTTTGAAATGAGAGAAACTTATGAGGGAGACGGGAGAAAAGGTGACTCTTACTGCAATAAGAAAACAAAGAAAGCTAATCGGCTAATCGGCTAATCGTGGGCTGAAAGATGTCCAGAGGAGGAGGAAGGAGTCTGGAGGAGCTCGTTCACGGTGCAGCTTCGTCTCCACGCCTTTTAATACCTCCATGCTCCACGCCCTGCTAGCTAGTTGTTCTGGTGCTATTGTATAGTTCAATATCTGTTAATGTGTTACGTTAACATACCGGACACCTACCGTATTCAGCCTGTTGTTCTGTGTGCTATTGTGTAGTTGAATAACTCTTGTATTTATAATCTAAATAAATGCGACTTATAGTCCGGTGCGACTTATATATGTTTTTTTTTCTCTTCATGACGCATTTTTTGACTGATGCGACTTATACTCCGGAGCGACTTATAGTCCGAAAAATACGGTAGACACATTTCTACTGAAATAAAGTCCCACGGGGGACACAGGAAGTGGCGGGACTCAACCTTTCCTCGTGGGTTACTGCTCTGAACTCAGATCTATACATCATGTTTTATACTTTGTGTTTTCTGATCCCATGTCCCTCTGACCCTCTCCTGTCCTGACAGGTTCTGCACAAACGGAGATATCCGCCAGGTAAACATGATTGGCCGTTAGCTTTACCTCGTCCCGTGTGTTTTAAAACGTGTCGCGTGTGTTTCTGGCTGCAGGTTCAGAGTTCTTGCTGCCCGTCAGAGGATTCTTCTGCCTGCTCTGCAAGCAGTTTTACGGAGACGCCATCTGTGCAGAAGAGCACGTCACCACGCACGCTCACAACGAGAAGTACAAGGTAGTCTATCATATCTGCGGGACAATCGCATTGTCCCCACGTGGGAAATCAAATACCTACCAAAACAAACGGATATTCAAATAGTAGAATATTCAGATCCAGCCAAAAACTCCCACATGGCTCGAACGCAGCATTGTGCAAAGTAGACGGGAAATCTGTCCTGTGTTTCCAGGTTTAAGATGGATGGATGGATGGATGGATGGATGGGTAGGTAGGTAGATAGATAGATAGAGGGGTAGGTAGGTAGGTAGGTAGGTAGGTAGGTAGGTAGATAGATAGATAGGGGGTAGGTAGGTAGGTAGGTAGGTAGGTAGGGGTAGGTAGATAGAGGGGTAGGTAGGTAGGTAGGTAGGTAGATAGATAGATGGGTAGATAGATAGATAGAGGGGTAGGTAGATAGGTAGGTAGGCAGGTGGGCAGGCAGGTAGATGGGGGGTAGACAGATGGGGGCAGGTAGGCAGGTAGATAGATAGATAGATAGATGGGGGCAGGTGGGTGGGTGGGTAGATAGACAGGGGGGGGTGGGTAGGCAGGCAGATAGACAGGGGGGGGTGGGTGGGTGGGTGGGGTATGTGGGCAGATAGATAGATAGAGGGGCAGGTAGGGTGGGTGGGTGGGTGGGTGGGTGGGCAGGTGGATGGATAGGGGAGTTGGGTGGGTGGGCAGGTGGGTGGGTAGATAGATAGGGGTGGGTAGGTAGGTAGGTAGGTAGATAGATAGAGGGGTAGGTAGGTAGGTAGGTAGGTAGGTAGATAGATAGATAGAGGGGTGGGTAGGAAATCTGTCCTGTGTTTCCAGGTTTAAGATGGATGGATGGATGGATGGATAGATAGAGGGGTGGGTGGGTAGGTAGGTGGATGGATGGATAAAACATCAAATCATCCATACAGTGATCGTAGTAGACAGCTGTTAAAACATTAAAATATATGTGTTTATTAACACACTGGTATCTGATCAGTACTCCGTATCAGAGTCGGTTTCAGGAAGGAAAACCTCTGATATATAGTATATTTAACAAAATAAAACCTCTACCGTACCAGTTAAGAGTTAGACACACTTTCGCACTCACTTGAATGGGAGCGCATGTCCAAACTCTTGACTGGTAATGTATATTAAATATGATAGATAGATTTTTATTGATCCCAAAATAAAATGGGAAATTCCAGTGTTGCAGCAGCAAAAAATATCAGACACACCAACAGAATATACATGAAATAATAATAGGATAGAATATAAGAGCAAATTATTTAAAATATATACAATATAATGAATACAAAGTTTAAATTACTATAAGTATTGTTTCAATTGTTGATTTTATCTTCTTGTGTCTGTGTGTCAGGCAGCAGCTTTGTGAAGACTTTTTCTCACTCTTGTCTTCCTTGTTTTAATGCCTTCCTTCCCCAGAAACAAATGTACGAGAACCCTCTGTACGAACAGAGGAGGAACCTGGACCGGCAGGCCGGACTAGCCTCCGAGACCAGCGGCAAGAAACGCAAACATGAGGAGGAAGAGAAGGGCAGCAAGGACCGGGAGGACAAGTCCAAACACAAGAAGGAGAAAAGGGACAAAAAGAAGGACGACGGGAACAACGAAGACACTGTTGTTCTGAAAGAGGAGAAAGTTAAGAAGGAAGCAGAGGAGAAGTCGGGCAAGAAAGAGGAGGATTTTAGAAAATCCAAAAGCCTGGAAGAGGAGAGGCCTGCTTACAGCAAAAAAGACGAGGAAGACAAGTACAAAAGCAGCAAGAAGGACGATAAATACCGCTATGGCCGAGAGGAAGAGGAGAGGGGTAAATACAGAGGAAGAGAGGACGACGACGACAGGTATAAAGCAGCAGTCTACAGAAGAGACGAAGAGTATCGGTTCCGCTTTCGCCGGGACGATGACGACCGATACGACGAACGGGCCAAATACGGACCGCGAGAAGACGAGTTTAAACACGGTAAATATTCGGATTTAAGATCCAAATACGAGCGAGATCGAGACGAAGGGAAACTCAAGGCGGAGAAGCAACCTTTGAAGAAGCCGGAGGCGGGAAAACCAGCAGGGAAACCGGACGTCTGCAGACCAGAGGCTCCGCCGAAGCCCTACGAACAGCCCAAAATCTTCTCCGGGCCCAGTCCGGCCATGAGGGCGAAGCTACGCAAGCAGAGCCAGGAGGCCGGCAAACCGGCAGCCGCGACAACCCCCGCGGCAGCCGCCGCGGCAGCCGCCACCGCCCCTACGTTCGGAAAGTTCACGTGGAAGAAGAAGGAGAACGTTCTGGCAAAGGAGGCGGAGAAAGTTGCCGCGGAGTTCATCAAGGAGGACGAAGAGGCAGCGAAGCAGAGACTGCTCCTACCGGAGGATTCCTTCGCTAAATCTATGGCCGTCGCTAAAGAGATCGCCCAGAAGGTAAACGTTAGCCGAGCTGTCGCTGCCCGATGTGAGACGAGCGCAGATTTGAGTCGAGCATGTGTCATTAGGGCCGGATATCGATCAGAATCTGTCCATCCGGTGCCAATTTCGATACCTCAGTTTCGATACCGTTTCCTAACGATGCTTTTTTCGATACCATAATGTTTTAAAATCCATTTCAACATCAACAAAAATACATTAAACACAAAGCTTTTATTTTCCACCTTAATTGTAAATCAAAACAGTTATCAAAATTAAAATAATCTGGTAAAACTGCTCACTCAGAGTAACATTAATAAAAGTGCCTTACAAGCTCAGCCTGTCAGTCAGTCATCTGGGCAGAAAAACCACCGCTGTGCCTGCTTGTCTAACAGGAAGGAAGTGTAATATGCAACCATTAATATCACCTCACCATTAATATCACCTCACTATTAATATCACCTCACCTTTAATATCACCTCACCATTAATATCACCTCACCATTAATATCACCTCACTATTAATATCACCTCACCTTTAATATCACCTCACCTTTAATATCACCTCACCTTTAATATCACCTCACCATTAATATCACCTCACCTTTAATATCACCTCACCTTTAATATCACCTCACCTTTAATATCACCTCACCTTTAATATCACCTCACCTTTAATATCACCTCACCATTAATATCACCACCTCACCTTTAATATCACCTCACCATTAATATCAATTAATATCACCTCACCTTTAATATCACCTCGCCATTAATATCACCTCACCATTAATATACCTCCTTTAATACCTCACCTTTAATATCACCTCACCTTTAATATCACCTCACCTTTAATATCACCTCACCTTTAATATCACCTCACCTTTAATATCACCCTCACCTCACCATTAATATCACCTCACCCTCACCTCACCTTTAATATCACCTTTAATATCACCTCACCTTTAATATCACCTCACCTTTAATATCACCTCACCATTAATATCACCTCACCTTTAATATCACCTCACCTTTAATATCACCTCACCTTTAATATCACCTCACCTTTAATATCACCTCACCATTAATATCACCTCACCATTAATATCACCTCACCTTTAATATCACCTCACCTTTAATATCACCTCACCTTTAATATCACCTCACCTTTAATATCACCTCACCATTAATATCACCTCACCTTTAATATCACCCTTTAATATCACCTCACCTTTAATATCACCTCACCATTAATATCACCTCACCTTTAATATCACCTCACCATTAATATCACCTCACCTTTAATATCACCTCACCTTTAATATCACCTCACCTTTAATATTTAATATATCACCATTAATATCACCTCACCTTTAATATCACTATTAATATCACCATTAATATCACCTTTAATATCACCTCACCTTTAATATCACCTCACCACCTTTAATATCACCTCACCATTAATATCTCCATTAATATCACCTCACATTAATATCACCTCACCATTAATATCACCTCACCTTTAATATATCACCTTTCACATTAATTAATATCAATATCACCTTTAATATATCACCTTTAATATCACCCTTTAATATCACCTCACCTTTAATATCACCTCACCTTTAATATCACCTCACCTTTAATATCACCTTTAATATCACCATTAATAATATCACCTCACCATTAATATCACCTCACCATTAATATCACCTCTTTAATATCACCTCACCTTTAATATCATATCACCTTTAATATCACCTCACCTTTAATATCACCTTTCACCTTTAATACCTCACCTTTAATATCACCTCACCTTTAATATCACCTCACTATTAATACCATTAATATCACCTCACCATTAATATCACCTCACCATTAATATCACCTCACCATTAATATCATCACCTTTAATATCACCACCTTTAATATCACCTCACCTTTAATATCACCTCACCTTTAATATCACCTCACCTTTAATATCACCTCATTAATATCATATCACCTCACCATTAATATCACCATTAATATCACCTCACCATTATATCACCTCACCATTAATATCACCTCACCTTTAATATCACCTCACCATTAATATCACCTGTTTAATATGTCACCATTAATATCACCTCACCTTTAATGTGTCACCATTAATATGTAATGTCACCTCACCTTTGTGTGTGTATGTGTTTGTGTGTCACCTGTAATATCACCTCACCTGTGTGTGTGTCACCTTTAATATGTGTGTGTGTCTTTAATATCACCTGTGTGTGTGTCCATTAATGTCACCTCACCATTAATATGTGTGTGTGTGTGTGTCTGTCTGTCTGTCTGTCACCTGTCTGTCTGTCTGTCTGTCTGTGTGTGTGTGTGTGTGTGTGTGTGTGTGTGTGTGTGTGTCTGTGTGTGTGTGTGTGTGTGTGTGTGTGTGTGTGTGTGTGTGTGTGTGTGTGTGTGTGTGTGTCTGTCTGTCTGTCTGTCTGTCTGTCTGTCTGTGTGTGTGTGTGTGTGTGTGTGTGTGTGTGTGTGTGTGTGTGTGTGTGTGTGTGTGTGTGTGTGTGTGTGTGTGTGTGTGTGTGTGTGTGTGTGTGTGTGTGTGTGTGTGTGTGTGTGTGTGTGTGTGTGTGTGTGTGTGTGTGTGTGTGTGTGTGTGTGTGTGTGTGTGTGTGTGTGTGTGTGTGTGTGTGTGTGTGTGTGTGTGTGTGTGTCTGTGTGTGTGTGTGTGTGTGTGTGTGTGTGTGTGTGTGTGTGTGTGTGTGTGTGTGTGTGTCAGAGCTCTGCTCTCTGTCAGTATACAGAGAAGACAGATAAGCTTGCTCTTAAGCGTTCAGACACTTTTGGAAATTTGGCACCGAAAAATTTATAATTTTTCGATACTTATAGGATCGGAGAATTTTTTTCCGGTGCCATAAAAGTATCGACGTTCGGTACCCAGCCCTATGTGTGTCACAAGTAGGGCTGCTCGATTATGGCAAAAAAAAATATATTGAAGTTAATTTTAGCGATAATTTAACACGATTGCTCGTTGACTTCTGGGAAGATGTTGTAATTATTGAACTTAAAAATACATTAGAGTCGGTTTTGAACTTTGCCTCAATACTTTTCCTATTTAAACTTTATTTTTCCATTCAGAACACGAGAGAAAATAAGACTTTACTGCAAAACGTAATGAGCTAAATATTTTTTTTTTTCTCGATTATTCTGTTTTTGTGATCATTGGGAGCCGAAATCATAATCACGATAAAATTTTGATTAATTGCACAGCCCTAGCGACAAGTAGCCTCCAAGATGCTAACGGCTTTTTGAGCTAACGCATACATAGTCCATGAGCTAACGTTAGCAATCAAACAATCATAGATAGCTAAAACGTTTTTGAAATGACTACTATCTTCTGTTATTGTATGTAAAGAGAAACATTTATTATTTTATGGATTTCACAAATTTCAGTATGTCACGTTATGCAGTAAACTGTTTAAATCTGAGCATGCTCGACTCACATCTGCACTCGACTCACATCGGGTGGTGAAAGGACCAATGGACCTTTTTCACAGCAGACATTTTGACTTTGACTTTTGACTTGGAAAAGCACAGCTGAAATTGATAACCTTAAAGTGCACTTATTATGAAAAAATCTCTTTTTCTGGGATTATTTTGTGTCTCTGGTGCTTCCACTCTTATACAAACTTGGGAAAAATAACCATACGTGGTGTTTAGAGTGAGGTACGGTTTCTGAATCTCCGATTTTATAACGATTTATCGTGCAGGCATAGCACTTAGCACTTTAATTATTACAATTCTCAGGCTGTTCTGTTGTCTGTGCTGTCATGTGTGTCCTTCTTGTGTGTCCTATAGACGCTGTGTTGCTCTCATGTTGATGCTGATTTCAGAATGTTTTTTCTGTGACATGTTTATGTTGTGAAGCGACACACTGTAGCTCTATGTCCAAGACAAACTTCCCCTCGGGGACAATAAAGTGTCTTCTATTCTCTTCTATTCTGAAGCTCGGTGGCCAGCAGCCCGTGCCGCCTCCCTGGGTGTCCAACGGCGCCAACCGGGGACGGATCCGCCCGAACCTGCCTGGACCGGCGGCATTCATGAGGAAAACTGCCATGTTGGGTAAACCAGCTCCTCTGAATACCTTCCTCTCTATCAGACCCCAAAACACCGGCTTACTGGAACCTGTTCCCCAAGATCCACCACAAATCTCTGATGGTCTCGCAAAGGCTCTAAGTGCTCAGAACACCCTGCTGGAGAATAAACCGCAGCCACCGATTGGTCCACCTGGGACATCTGAGGCTATGCCTCCGCCAACGGTACCAAAACCTGCACCATTCCAGGCTAAATCGCCACCGTCTGTGACAAAACCTGCACCATCTGAAACCAAACCCCCGGCAGCTGTGTCAGGACCTGCACCATTCAAGGCCAGGCCCCCACCGTCGGTGTCGGGACCTGCGCCTTTTGCGGCTAAACCTCCGGCGCCAGTTTGTAACCCGGCTCCCCCGGTTTTCAAACCAGTCGAGGCAAAGCCTGCTTCGCTTGAGACTACCCACTCGCCATCGATGGCTAAACCGGGGCAACAAAAAATGGTGAAGATTGTGTCTGATGTGGCGGCTCCCGGCGTACCGGAGAGCGAGCAGACTCGCACCGTGTTCGTCAAGCCTCCGCCGTTCATGAATAGGGGGGACGGAGCTCAGAAGTCTGAGAAACATAAGACTAACCTGGCTGCAGCCAAAGCCCAGGACTTGTTCGACATCTTCTACAGCAGCCTGGGCCAATCGGGCGCTTCCTCCATCACCAAACCAGCAACAGACTCTAAAGCTGAAGGGAGTAGCGCCGATAAAAAGCCACTGCCTGTCCCAGACGCACCAAAACCTCAACCCCAACCTCAACCTCCTTCCCAAACTCAACCTCAACCCCAAACTCAACCTCCTTCCCAAACTCAACCCCAAACTCAACCTCAACCTCCTTCCCAAACTCAACCTCAACCTCCTTCCCAACCTCAACCTCCTTCCCAAACTCAAACTCAAACTCAACCTCCTTCCCAAACTCAACCCCAACCCCAAACTCAACCTCCTTCCCAAACTCAACCCCAACCCCAAACTCAACCTCCTTCCCAAACTCAACCCCAAACTCAACCTCAACCTCCTTCCCAAACTCAAACTCAACCTCAACCTCCTTCCCAACCTCAACCTCCGTCCCAACCTCAACCTCAACCTCCTTCCCAAACTCAAACTCAACCCCAACCTCCTTCCCAACCTCAACCTCCTTCCCAACCTCAACCTCCTTCCCAAACTCAAACTCAACCCCAACCTCAACCTCCTTCCCAGCCCCAACCTCAAACTGCGGTCTGTAAATCTCCGCAACCAGACTCGCCAAGTCGGCAAACTCAGCCCGAGTCAGACATTCAGATTGCATCCGTTTGGTCCTTGCAGACCACCGAAACTTCAGCCCCCAATGTCACTCCATCTGAAGCGCAACCAACGCAACCAAAACTGAATCCAACAGCCCAGTTTCAGGCTAATATTTCGACTCCTAAATCCCAGGTCACTCTGGCCCAGACTGTACCCCGAAACGAGCCCCCCACTCCTAAATCTGAGTCCCAGATCGCTGCACCCACACATTTGGAGGTCCAGAGAGTACCCCAAAACAAATCCCTGAGTCCTAAATCAGAGTCCCAAATCGCCCCAGGAACCAATTCTGCCGAGCTGGGACCTTCCCCTCAAACTCATTCCCAACCTCAACTGGAC
>NC_041347.1:34046543-34059043 GCF_004354835.1 Perca flavescens
CCAGCACATCTCCACCAGACTGTGTGTGTGTGTGTGTGTGTGTGTGTGTGTGTGTGTGTGTGTGTGTGTGTGTGTGTGTGTGTGTTGTGTGTTTGTGTGTGTGTGTGTGTGTGTGTGTGTGTGTGTGTGTGTGTGTGTGTCTGTGTGTCTGTGTGTGTGTGTGTGTGTGTGTGTGTGTGTGTGTGTGTGTGTGTGTGTGTGTGTGTGTGTGTGTGTTAACTGGAGAATGTAATTTCTGAAGAACTTGCGCTGTGAATGCTGTATGTTGAAATGCTGACGCTACACTGGATTGCTGACTTGAATTGTGTTATAAGAAGGTAAAGTAGTGAGAATAGTTCAAAAAGTGGGAATGGCTTTGAATAGTTGAATAATACCCAGAATGTTTAAAAGATGCGGCATATTTTGATTGTTTTTAGTTGAAAAAGTGCCATTGAAAATGAATGGCAGTCTGTCGCTTTGTCTCTGGTAGCTTATGTGACTGTAGGGTAAGAGACAGACACGCAGGAAGAGAGGAAGAGGAGAAGAAAAGGAGAGGAGGAGGAGAGAAAATGAGGAGGAGGGGAGGAAAGAGGAGGAGAGGAGTTATTTGTAAGCTAACATGATGTCATAATGGACTAACTGACCAACTGACTGAATCTGATAACTGACCTCAGGCCTCAACGTTGTGTTAGAAATGTTCCTAGCTCAAAAACCCTAACTCCTATCTCTTAATGTTTGATACCGTGAGAGACCTAACACCCTGCTGATCATCCTGTGAAGGAATGGTGTGTGTGGTGTAAGACGTGAGGACAGCAGCTGTCTGAAAAGGGCCTGTTTCTCTTCTCCTCCTGGCATTTCTGGGAGGATTTAGTACAGGAGGCAGTGCGGCAGTTGGTGGAGATGGCTTCACTTGAAAGCTCATTGTGCCTCGTGTGAAAGTCCTGTTGCCTCCCTGAGCAGATTGTTAGAAAGGCCACAAGATTTCCTACAATTGATTAGAGAGTGTATGGGATTCATGTCATCAAGAGTTAAGGATATGTATAGCTGTGAATCATCTGCATAATTATGGTAATTTATGTTGTGTTTCTTTATAACACATGCAAGGGGGAGCATACAGAGATTAAACAATAATGGTCCAAGAATTGAACCTTGGGGAACTCCACACATAATGGCCCTTTTGTCCGAGACAAAATCCCCAATGGACACAAAGAATTGCCTATCCAACAGGTAAGTTCTAAACCAGTTTAAGACCGGACCAGACAGGCCGACCCATGTTTCTAATCTGTGTAATAAGAACTGTAATTCTGAGGTCCAGAAGCACAAGGACAGATCATTTATTAGAATCAGTATTTATATAAACAGATCATTCACAACTTTAATAAGTGTGGTTTCTGTGCTGTGATAAGGCCGAAAGCCTGACTGGTAATTATCCAGGAGGTTGTTTAACGTTAGATAATTTTTCAGCTGAAAAGCAACCGTTTTTTCTATTGTGTTGCTGAGAAATGGTAGGTTGGAGATGGGCCTATAGTTACAGATGACTGTTGTGTCAAGATTGCTCTTCTTCAGGAGTGGTTTTATGACAGCTGTTTTAAGCACTGCAGGAAATATGCCTGATTTAAGAGATGAGTTTACAATATCTAATACCTCATGTGCTAAACAGTTAAAAACTTTTTTTTTTTAAATGGGGTGGGGAGAGGGTCCAAGCAGCAGGTAGAAGACCTGAGTTTTTTTGAGGTCAACGGGGAGAAAATGAGTCATGGTAGAAATCATAATCCTGGAAAACTGTTGGGTAGGATGAATTATAGACCTTGATGCACTAATATTCTGTCTAATAGCTATAATTTTGTTGTTGAAAAAAGTAGCAAATTCTTCACATTTATCAGTAGACAGCATCTCTGATGGAGTTGTAGATGGTGGGTTAATAATTCGATCAAAAGTGGAAAAAAGCACTTTACTGTTGTTGATATTTTCAGTAATGATTTTAGAGAAGAAAGACTGTCTGGCCTGTTTCATCTCTTTATTATAGTGATTACGTTTATTCTTATATATGCCATAGTGAACATGGAGTTGGCGACACTCCCTCTTACTCTGCCTAACAACCGCTCCATTTCTCCATGGGGCTTTTTGTTTTTCTATAATTTTAGTTATAACAGGTGCAATGTTATCAATGATATGTTAGAGTTAAAGTATTTTACAGGATCCTCCATTAATGGTGCCATAGATATTGGTGAGTTATTTACAGTGTTCATAAAGGTTTCAATAGTAACATTGGTAATGATCCGTTTTTTAACTGTTCGGGTAACTTTCTGCTGTACAGGAAAAGCAGATACATCAAAGAAAATGCAACAATGATCTGAAATAGCAACATCCACCACACAGGGCACACTAATATTTAGTCCTTTTGATATGACGAAGTCTAGAGTATGCCCCTTATTGTGGGTGGGTCCAGACACATGCTGAGGTAAGTCAAATGCCTCCAATAGGGAGATGTGAGTCACTTGCATTGTCTACATGAATATTAAAATCACCTAAGATAATTATGCGATCATAGTCAGTAGAGACCTTGGACAGTAGCTCAACAAAGTGATCTTGAAAACCATATTTGGATTTTGGTGGTCGATAGACCGTAATAATTAAGAGCGGAAAACCACAATTGATCAATATAGCAAGGTGTTCAAAAGATGCATAATCCCCCAGTGTGATTTCCTTGCAACTATAATTGTTATTATAAACGGCAGCTATTCCACCGCCTTTCTTATCAGGTGTGAACGAATTTAAAATTTGGAGGTGCTGCCTCAATGAGTGAAACTGAACCATTTTTGTCCAGCCAAGTCTCAGTTAGTAGAGTGAAATCCAAGTTATGGGTGCTGATAAGATCATTAACCAAAAATGACTTATTAATTAGTGATCTGATATTTAATAGAGCCATTTTCATTGTCCGAGATGAATCATTTTGCGGGGGATTTAAGGTTGAAGTCCGAACAGGTAACAAATTGTTTAGATTTCTGTGTGTTACACAGACCTCTCTGAATGTGGGCATATGATTTATTAGTACAGGAATTTTATTGCCCTGGTGACAGTCATTGATATTGGTCAAATGAAGCGGACTCTATTGGGGATAACAGTAGACCTAGTAGATGTCACTGTAAATGGACTGTCAACTTCCCGGGATGGATTACAGGATGTAAACAGTCGATCACGTGGAGCACTTTGAACAGCGCGCTGCACGTTAGCAGCTAGCATTCGGCTGCCCAGCCAGTTGGGGTGAACCCCGTCGGCTCTGAATCTAAACTGTCAATAAAATCAATGTCATGAGCCGTGCAAGTGGACCTTTTATCTTCATTTTTACTCTTATGTTTAATACATTCTCTGTGTGTGTGTGTATATATATATATACATACATATGTATATATATGTATATATATATATATATATATATATATATATATATATATATATATATATATATATATATGTATGTATATGTATGTATATATGTATGTATATATATATATATATATATATATATATATATATATATATATATACTTATATTGTTTGTTCTGTTTAACCTATTTGTTTAACTTATATTTAGAGAATGTGTGACATGCACCACCAACACCAAAACAAATTCCTTGTATGTGTAAAAAACATAGTTGGCAATAAAGCTTTTCTGATTCTGATTCTGAAGTCTGAGCATACCATCCAGAAATGGCACCAGATTTCCTACATTTTGATGTAAAAGTAATGTATGAAGAGTTAAAACTCTGGATGGTATCTCAACGTAAAGAGAATTTAGCTTCTGTCTCTTTCCACTCTGCCAGTTGGGCCCATCCCATACACACCAATGTAAAAATGGCAGAAAGGCATTTTTTTCTAGCATCAAAGAAGTATTTTAAGAAGTACTATTGGGATTTTAAAGTTGAATACCAACGCTGAATGTATGAAAGAAGACGTTTTAAAGTTTGAATGGAGTTTCTCAGTGAATGTATGAATGAGAAGCTAGCAGTTGAAAATGTATGAAAATGTGTCATCTTTGAACATTTTGTCCATCTGCTTTAATGCCCGCTAAACGTATATATAATATTTTATATATTTATATTATAATATTTCGGAAATTAGGAATGTTATGAATATTATAAATAATAGCACAACATTCTGAATCGAGCTGAACGTTTTGATGTTTGAATGTAGTTTCTATGTTGAAAAATGTCGAAGGAGTTAATGTGCAAAAATCTGGCGGAAGAATAAGAATAAAAATGTAGAATAACATAGTTGTTCTCCTGTCTCTCTTCACAACAATCGGACCAAACCACTGAGAGGAAGGGGGTAATGTGTGTGTGTGTGTGTGTGTGTGTGTGTGTGTGTGTGTGTGTGTGTGTGTGTGTGTGTGTGTGTGTGTGTGTGTGTGTGTGTGTGTGTGTGTGTGTGTGTGTGTGTGTGTGTGTGTGTGTGTGTGTGGGGCTTTTTGAACTTTAAACCCTTTTATATTGTTTGACTATACACAATTATTATAATAATTATAATAATAATATATATTATTATTTTATTTATATATAATTAGATTACTTACTATACACAGTGTGTTATTTAATGATTATTTTAGGGGAGGACAACCCTCAGATTGGGTAGGTCCCTCCCCAGTAAATATAATACATAATAATACACAACTCAGTGATTACAACCTCTGGAATCTGTCACTGCAACTTCACATCTGTTCTCTCTCGCATCACAATGTGGAGAATCTGCGCCTCGACTTTTACAACCCTCTTGGCGATACATTTGGTGCAAAACTAATCAGTAGCTGAGGACTAGGGTTGTGGAGCTCTGAGCCAACCGATCAGGGAGAGCAGGGTCTCTATCAATAGATCTGTCTGGCTGGTTTATGTAGCATGGAGCTGCAGCTGTGGGCTGGTTGGTTAGTTAGCTAACGCTAGCTTGCTATTCCACCAAGCTTCCATGCTACATAAATAAGTTTTTTTTTTTCTTTGTATGATTTCAAATTAAGATCACGTGTGAATATTTTTTACAAGTGCAAATTTTAACATACAAGTTCAGATTTTTTTGTTCTGCAAGTTCTTACATCGTATTCTATAAGCTCTCACGTTATGCACCATATTTACCTTCATATATAATGTCTATAATTAGCAATAATAGGCTAATCAGTGTCATAGGTAGCTTGGTTGCTCATTGGTAGATACATATCATGTCAACATTATAGTTATGTCAGATTTAGTAGAAGCAGATATTAACATTGTGAAACACATGGCCCTCAGTTTCAGAAACTGTCCCAACAGGGAGTGGAGTAGCAACAGACCCTAACATCTTAGTGTGTTTTATTATATTAGGTTACAATTAGGATAAGAGGTTAATATCAAAGTATCCTTCATAGAGAAAGATGATAGAGAACATCTGTCGTGGTACTGGGCAGCTCCCAGTATGAATGTGATCAGACTGTGGTTGTACTGGGCAGCTTCTGTGTTAAAATGTTAAATATGTTTAAAACATGACAGTTTAAACAAGGACCCTTTAAGTGTTCGGGCTGGTAAGTTGATATACCCAAAACAAATATCCACTGAAATATAGACGTTTCTTTCACCATGCAAAGTCTCTGGGAGAAGTCTTTCTGGGTCAGAGGGATGTGGTTGCTTTAAGACATGGCGCTGATCCTGGAGGCTTGGGGCACACGGGAGACGTTTACCTTCTGGGCTTTCTGCCAGAAATCTCTTAGATTTAGACAATAAAACTACTTAGTTAAGTTTAGGTAAAGATAGTGGTTTGGGTTAAAATAAACCCTTCTGGCAGACCGCCCTGAAGGTAAACTTGTCCCGTGTGCGAGGGAGGGAAACACAACTGACTTCCTGTTTTAACATCTGCTGTTTCTGCTGTTTTCAGCTGCTCTCAGAGACAAAATGGCTTCCATGTCAGAGGAGGATTTCTGCTGTTCGGTCTGTCATGAAGTCTTTAGTGATCCTGTTGTTCTGTCATGTAGCCACAGCTTCTGTAGAGACTGTCTGAAGAGCTGGTGGACAGAGAAACCAACACAGGAGTGTCCAGTTTGTAGGAAAAGATCAGACAGGTCAGAACCACCTCGTAACCTGGAGTTAAAGAAGCTGTGTGAGAGTTTCTTACAGCAGAGAGATCAGAGAGCTTCAGACTCTCTCTGCAGTCTGCACTCTGAGAAACTCAAACTCTTCTGTCTGGACCATCAGCAGCCAGTGTGTCTCGTCTGCAGAGATTCAGAAAAACACTCCAACCACAGAATCAGACCCATCGATGAAGCTGCACGACAACACAAGAAGGAACTCCAGGAAACTCTGGAGCCCTTAAAGGAGAAGTTAAAGGTTTTTGAACGAGTTAAAGTGAAGTTTGATCAAACAGCAGAACACCTGAAGGTCCAGGCCCGACGCACAGAGACCCAGATTAAGGATCAGTTTAAGAAGCTTCACCAGTTTCTAGAAGAGGAAGAGGAGGCCAGGATGGCTGCACTGAGGGAGGAAGAGGAGCAGAAGAGTCAGAGGATGAAGGAGAAGATGGAGGCTCTGAGCAGAGAGATAGCAGCTCTTTCAGACACAGTCAGAGCCACAGAGGAGCAGCTGGGAGCTGAAGACGTCTCATTCCTGATCAACTACAAGGCTGCAGTGGAAAGAGTCCAGCAGAGCCCCCTGCTGGAGGATCCACAGCTGCTCTCAGGAGCTCTGATAGACGAGGCCAAACACCTGGGACACCTGAGCTTCAACATCTGGAACAAGATGAAGGTCATGGTCTCCTACACTCCTCTGGTTCTGGACACAAACACTGCTCATCCATATCTCATCCTGTCTGAAGATCTGACCAGTGTGAGACTAGGAGAGGAACAGCAGCTTCCTGATAATCCAGAGAGGTTTGATGGTTACTACTCTGTCCTGGGCTCTGAAGGCTTTAACTCAGGGACTCACAGCTGGGATGTCGAGGTTCGAGACAGTACATACTGGGAACTGGGTGTTTTAGCAGAGTCTGTCAAGAGGAAAGGAGCCATAGACTCTGGATTATGGACAATAGGGTTCAAGGAAGGTAAATACTCAACATGGTCACCACCAGCTCTCACTGTTCTCCCGTTTGAGAATCAGCTCCAGAGGATCAGAGTGACTCTGGACTGGAACAGAGGAGAGTTGTTGTTCTCTGATCCTGATACTAACACACACATACACACCTTCACACACACTTTCACTGAGAAGATGTTTCCATACATTAACATTGATGGTAATCTGAAGATATCACCACTGAAGGTCTGTGTGATAAAACAACAGGTCTGATAGAGTCAGTAGTTTTAGGGTGGTGATAATAATAGTAAATAACTATTCACTTCTTAAACGTTAATGTGTTCCATCTTTTTACGTAGAAATAATATCTGAACTGAATGATTAAATAAGTTCAAACTTTCTATCGGCAGCAGCAAACAATAACAGGAGTCAGCTGATTAAATATTAATGAATATATACAGAATAATGCTTGTTAATATAAAGGGTAGTAAACTGATTGCAGTGGTAAAGGAGACAGCTGAATGAAACACAACAAAAGGTTTTAAAAAGATAAAAGATATGTGTTTATAAATGTAAATATGGATGTTTAGATGAAACATTGTTATTATTGGGCTGATCGGTCACACAATATACAAAACTGAGCTTTTCCCCAAGTTTTAGTTCTTTTTCAACATTTTTGGCACATTTTTTCACGAGTTTTTTCTTCCAACAATTTTTCCGATATTTTTATCACTTTTTTTAAAATCCTTGTAGACATGTCCCCCCCACTGCCTAGATAGCTGGAGATCTCAACCCCCCAAATGTTGAACCCAAAGTTACCCCTTTTGTGTTCTGTCTCCATTTACATTGTTGTGATTGTTTTAGTGTTTAATGTCTGTGTGTAGTTTGATGTAAGTCATTATTTTGAGATTATAACTGATTATTTTACTGAGCAGCGTTCGACATAAGCAATGGTCCGATGGCCCGATGGTCCGATGGCCCGATGGTCTGGGACAGTAAGACTGTATGTCGGCAAGTTGATTGACCAGCCAATCAAAGGGACGAGTGTAGAAATATTACTATTATTTAGACGTGTTATTCTCTGTATTAAAGTTCATATTATATTGTGTTGCTCATTGCTGTGAGTTGTGTGTAGTCATGAGATGTTGGTCACAAGTTCCAGGGAGGACACACTGGTATTCCTGTACAATGAATAGACTCGGACACACAGATGGTTTAGCTTTAGCTCTGATTACAGATTATTATAGTTTAGGAATGTGATTGTATGTTAGAAACTTTAAGGTTGAGTAAAACAAAGGACTTTCACCCAGGAGACCGGGGATCGTGTCATGCATGTCACGTTTCCTAAACCCAACCGTAGCCTCGCGATAACACGTGACGTGGCTTTAGAAAGTGGCGTGTATGTTTACGCTGTGACGTTGCAGACTGCCGTCCGTTGTATACAGCGTAGACATACACGTGGATAGTTGAAAATGCGCACAGATAACGTATAGTGGCGTGTATGTTTACACAAAGTCATGGTGTCATGTTGCTTTTCTTTTTAACTCTGTAACGGTAGAACTGAATGTATTTATCTTTTGACTTCAACAAATGTCTTGATCATTGGTAACATTCAGCAGAAAGGGAACTGGACTCTGTTTAGTAGCACATTAATCTATGTCAGTATTACATTGTATTGGCAGGTTTTCCCAAAAGCATGTTTACAGAAGCAGTGAGACTGTAAACCAACAGCCATCTGATCTTAAAGCTGCTGAATAAACATTTATCATTGGGTTGGGCTTTCAGATAATAATGCTTACTGAAACATAGAAGGCAGTGGGAACAGAAATATCAGAAGATTACCTTTGTTAGCTGATAATGGGCTCATGAAGATGAAACAGGCAAACATTTACAGTAATGCTCATGTATGAGAGGTGGATATCACCCACAATGCTTTGCAGTTATGCATTTGTTGCAAGAAGATACTGTATATCCATGATTAATTGAAGGTGATGTACAACCATATAGAGTAAGATCCTTTTTGTTTAGCATGAAACGGCCCCGAAATCACCATCACCAAACCCACCAGACTCCATGTAAATAATCAGGACTTTTAGCGTGTATAGAGCCAGCATATCTCCACCAGACTCCATGTAAATAATCAGGACTTTTAGCGTGTATAGAGCCAGCATATCTCCACCAGACTCCATGTAAATAATCAGGATTTTTAGCGTGTATAGAGCCAGCATATCTCCACCAGACTCCATGTAAATAATCAGGACTTTTTAGCGTGTATAGAGCCAGCATATCTCCACCAGACTCCATGTAAATAATCAGGACTTTTAGTGTGTATAGAGCCAGCATATCTCCACCAGACTCCATGTAAATAATCAGGACTTTTAGCGTGTATAGAGCCAGCATATCTCCACCAGACTCCATGTAAATAATCAGGACTTTTAGCGTGTATAGAGCCAGCATATCTCCACCAGACTCCATGTAAATAATCAGGATTTTTAGCGTGTATAGAGCCAGCATATCTCCACCAGACTCCATGTAAATAATCAGGACTTTTAGCGTGTATAGAGCCAGCATATCTCCACCAGACTCCATGTAAATAATCAGGACTTTTAGTGTGTATAGAGCCAGCATATCTCCACCAGACTCCATGTAAATAATCAGGACTTTTAGCGTGTATAGAGCCAGCATATTTCCACATGTAAATGGGTGAATTAAGGGTTTATTTAAACTAGGGCTGTCAGCATTAACATGTTAATCGCGATGCAATTAAGGGCCGAGCATACCGTGTATACATTTTTTTTTTTAATCGCATTAATAGCATGCAGTCATTTATTAATCTTTTTACACTTCACTTGGCATCGCGTCATGCTTAACTATTTTGACCCTAACTGCATCTTTACTTATCATCAAGCTGCCATACTTCCTCATAACACATTCTGCTGCATGCATGATGGAGAAAGACAACTCCAACACCATTCTGAATGGCGCTTTTGATTTTCAAAAACTGTGAGACGGCTCGTAGACAAGTCGAAAACCATATGCACATTTGTAAAGCCGAATTAAAATATCACTGAAGCACGCCAAGCTTGAGCTACCAGCTACGAGCTAAGCATAGTCCAGTTAACGTGACTCAGGTTGATGCAGCTGTCTCGTTAACACTGGACGTCAGTGAGTTATCAAATGATTTCAAAGTTACTGCACACTATACTGACTCTGGTAAGGATAGGGATTTTTAGTCTTTTAGTTAGGTACTTGGAGGAATTGTGCAATTATGACAGATTCACACATTTTTCTTTTGTTTACAGTAAATAAATAATAACCAAATACAAATGTTAAAGTCAGTTTCATAAAGTAAACTTTCTTTGCATTCATTTGTTTCCCAATCAAGATACACTGGCAAGAATTGCTTTCCATTGTTACCAGAGGTGTAGTGGTAAAAAAGGAGGTGGGTAAACTATAACTTCTGTGATCAGGTGGACCACGACGTGGTCACCCGGTAAGGTGGGCCACTGCCTACCGGTGTATGCGTATCCTGATGACATCATTTGACGGTACTACCAAGGGTATCACTGGTTGTTCCCTCATAGGTCACACAATCACTATTCAATTCATACATTTATCTAAGTTCTTGTTAAAGAGACTCAAGAAGGAATAATATGGTTGAAATCTATAAAGTTTACTAAATGACAAAACAGAGAGAACAAAAATATTTGAGAGAAATATAGAGGGAGGCTCATACAGTATCCAGGGCTTCCAATGCATAATACGTAATGATTATGGGTTTAGGGATTTGGGATTATTTTCATAGTTGATAAATCTGTTATTTTCTCAATTAATCGATTAGTTGTTTGGTCTATATGTCGGAAAAATGTGGATCAGTGTTTCCCAAAAGTCCAGGATGACGTCCTTAAAATGTTTCGTTTTGTCCACAACTCAAAGATATTCAGTCACAGAGAGAAGACACTAGAACATATTCACATTTAACAAGCTGACATCAGAGAATTTTTTACTTTTGTCTTAAAAATGACTCAAACAGACTAATTGATTATCAAAATAGATGTTGATTACAGTTTTTAACAATTGCTAATGTAGCAGGTGCAGATTGACGACAGAAGGATGAATCTGGTGCCACAAATTTTAATTTAAATATAACTCAGTTTCTGTAATTAACAGAAGAAAGACAATTTAAGTTGCACTGTACTTTCCACAAGCGTAATGGCTGCCGACATTAACAGACGCTTTTGCAAAAGGTAGAGGTGACTTGTTGAGTCAGTGGCATGAATCTACGTGAACCAAATGTACCTCAAAAACATGAAGTTTAGAACTGTTTTCCGAGCTCACCCACTTTGGGCTTGTAGCCGAGGCCGTTTGCTGGCATCAGGAGGAGGGCTGCTGTCTGGACGGTGCTTAAACAATTGCCGGATATCCATATTTACAATTCATTCATCATTACATGAGACATGTAGATACGCTGGAGATGCTCAATGGTGGTATAAGCCCCCAACGTTGACTTGAAGGCAGTGCTGCGACCATTGACTTCATGACTTCAAGGCACCTAACATTGCCTAATCCTAGTGACTTCCAGGCATAGCCTGGAAGTCGACGTTTGGGGCTTAAATCACCAAACACCGCAAGAGATTGGTCAACACAGACAGTAATGCAGCGCAATATGAAAGACTTTGTGTTAGGTTTAACAACCTATGAAACTATTAATGAACAATATGAAACTAAAACGACATAATAATAATATTTAAGCTTAATTTTAAATGGCTTACGAACTATAGGCAATTTAGAGGTGGATAAACGCTATTTCCGAATTTTGGGAGGTGTGTAAACGGCGTTTACCTGCGTTTAGCTTCCACAACATCCCTGATTGTTAATATGTACTTAAAAACAGTTCTGAAAATCAAAATAATATAATTTTAATCATGTGATAAAATATGTGATTAATCGTGATTAACTTTAGAAATTCAGCAATTAATCGCAATTAAAAAAAACAATTATCGTTTGACAGCCTTAATTTAAACCAAACCAGAGTGGTGATTGTTGGAACAGAGGAAAGATGAACCAAGATGACTTTTGATAGTTTCTGTCCACTTTGAATTGAATGATAAAAGTCCTGATTATTTGAGTTGGTGGAAATATGCTGGCTCTATGATAAAAGTCCTGATTATTTACATGGAGTCTGGTGTAAATATGCTGGCTCTATACACGCTAAAAGTCCTGATTATTTACATGGAGTCTGGTGGAGATATGCTGGCTCTATACACGCTAAAAGACCTGATTATTTACATGGAGTCCTGGCTCTATTACGCTAAAAGTTGATTATTTACATGGAGTCTGGTGGAGATATGGCTCTATGCTAAAAGTCCTGATTATTTACATGGAGTCTGGTGGAGATATGCTGGCTCTATAACGCTAAAAGTCCTGATTATTTACATGGAGTCTGGTGGAGATATGCTGGCTCTATACACACTAAAAGTCCTGATTATTTACATGGAG
>NC_041347.1:34066543-34071543 GCF_004354835.1 Perca flavescens
GATAGTTGACTAGAGGTTGACTAGATGTTGACCAGAGGTTGACTAGATGTTGACCAGATGGTTGACCAGATGGTTGACCAGATGGTTGACCAGAGGTTGACTAGAGGTTGACCAGATGGTTGACCAGAGGTTGACTAGATGTTCACCAGATGGGTGACCAGAGGTTTACCAGATGTTGACCAGATGGTTGACTAGAGGTTGACCAGAGGTTGACCAGATGTTGACCAGATGGTTGACCAGAGGTTGACTAGATGTTCACCAGATGGGTGACCAGAGGTTTACCAGATGTTGACCAGATGGTTGACTAGAGGTTGACCAGAGGTTGACCAGATGGTTGACCAGAGGTTGACCAGATGTTGACCAGATGGTTGACCAGAGGTTGACTAAAGGTTGACCAGAGGTTGACCATATGATGACTGTAAATGGAAGGGGTAAAATCGAATCGTAAATCGAGTTTTTTATTAAAGAAATTGCAGATTATTTTAGGGAAACAAATCGCCCTGCTCTAGGTTGACCAGATGGTTGACCAGATGGTTGACCAGAGGTTGACTAGATGTTGACCAGAGGTTGACTAGATGTTCACCAGATGGGTGACCAGAGGTTTACCAGATGTTGACCAGATGGTTGACCAGAGGTTGACTAGATGTTGACCAGAGGTTGACTAGATGTTGACCAGAGGTTGACTAGATGTTCACCAGATGGGTGACCAGATGTTGACCAGATGGTTGACTAGAGGTTGACCAGATGGTTGACCAGATGGTTGACCAGAGGTTGACTAGATGTTGACCAGAGGTTGACTAGATGTTCACCAGATGGGTGACCAGAGGTTTACCAGATGTTGACCAGATGGTTGACCAGAGGTTGACTAGATGTTGACCAGAGGTTGACTAGATGTTCACCAGATGGGTGACCAGAGGTTTACCAGATGTTGACCAGATGGTTGACTAGAGGTTGACCAGAGGTTGACCAGATGGTTGACCAGAGGTTGACCAGATGTTGACCAGATGGTTGACCAGAGGTTGACCATATGATGACTGTAAATCGAAGGGGGGAAAATCAAATCGTAAATCGAGTTTTTTATTAAAGAAATTGCAGATTATTTTAGGGAAACAAATCGCCCAGCTTTAGGTTGACCAGAGGGTTGACCAGATGGTTGACCAGAGGTTGACTAGAAGTTGACCAGATAGTGGACTAGAGGTTGACCAGAGGTTGACTAGATGTTGACCAGGTGGTTGACCAGAGGTTGACTAGAAGTTGACCAGATGGTTGACCAGATGGTTGACTAGAGGTTGACCAGATGGTTGACTAGAGGTTGACCAGAGGTTGACTAGATGTTGACCAGATGGTTGACTAGAGGTTAACTAAAGGTTGAACAGAGGTTGACTAGATGTTGACCAGAGGTTGACTAGAGGTTGACCAGATGGTTGACTAGAGGTTGACCAGAGGTTGACTAGATGTTGACCAGATGGTTGAATAGAGGTTGACCAGATGGTTGACCAGATGGTTGACCAGATGGTTGACCAGAGGTTGACCAGATGGTTGACCAGATGGTTGACCAGATGGTTGACCAGAGGTTGACTAGAGGTTGACCAGATGGTTGACTAGATGTTGACTAGAGGTTGACCAGAGGTTGACTAGATGTTGACCAGAGGTTGACTAGAGGTTGACTAAAGGTTGACCAGAGGTTCACTAGATGTTGACCAGAGGTTGACTAGATGTTGACCAGAGGTTGACTAGATGTTGACCAGATGGTTGACCAGAGGTTGACCAGAGGTTGACTAGATGTTGACCAGAGGTTGACTAGATGTTGACCAGATGGTTGACCAGAGGTTGACTAGATGTTTACCTGATGGTTGACCAGAGGTTGACCAGAGGTTGACCAGATGGTTGACTAGATGTTGACCAGAGGTTGACTAGATGTTGACTAGATGTTGACCAGAGGTTGACCAGATGGTTGACCAGATAGTTGACTAGAGGTTGACTAGATGTTGACCAAATTGTTGACTAGAGATTGACCAGAGGTTGACCAGAGGTTGACTAGATGGTGACCAGATGGTTGACTAGAGGTTGACTAGAGGTTGACTAGATGTTGACCAGAGGTTGACTAAAGGTTGACCAGAGGTTGACTAGAGGTTGACTAAAGGTTGACTAAAGGTTGACCAGAGGTTGACTAGATGTTGACTAGATGTTGACTAGATGTTGACCAGAGGTTGACTAGATGTTGACCAGATGGTTGACTAGAGGTTGACTAGATGTTTACCTGATGGTTGACCAGAGGTTGACCAGATGTTGACCAGATGGTTAACTAGATGTTGACCAGAGGTTGACTAGATGGTGACCAGATGGTTGACTAGAGGTTGACTAGATGTTTACCTGATGGTTGACCAGAGGTTGACTAGATGTTCACCAGATGGGTGACCAGAGGTTTACCAGATGTTGACCAGATGGTTGACCAGAGGTTGACTAGATGTTGACCAGAGGTTGACTAGATGTTCACCAGATGGGTGACCAGAGGTTTACCAGATGTTGACCAGATGGTTGACCAGAGGTTGACCAGAGGTTGACCAGATGGTTGACCAGAGGTTGACCAGATGTTGACCAGATGGTTGACCAGAGGTTGACCATATGATGACTGTAAATGGAAGGGGGGAAAATCGAATCGTAAATCGAGTTTTTTATTAAAGAAATTGCAGATTATTTTAGGGAAACAAATCGCCCAGCTCTATGTTGACCAGAGGGTTGACCAGATGGTTGACCAGAGGTTGACTAGAAGTTGACCAGATAGTGGACTAGAGGTTGACCAGAGGTTGACTAGATGTTGACCAGGTGGTTGACCAGAGGTTGACTAGAGGTTGACCAGATGGTTGACCAGATGGTTGACTAGAGGTTGACCAGATGGTTGACTAGAGGTTGACCAGAGGTTGACTAGATGTTGACCAGATGGTTGACTAGAGGTTAACTAAAGGTTGAACAGAGGTTGACTAGATGTTGACCAGAGGTTGACTAGAGGTTGACCAGATGGTTGACTAGAGGTTGACCAGAGGTTGACTAGATGTTGACCAGATGGTTGAATAGAGGTTGACCAGATGGTTGACCAGATGGTTGACCAGATGGTTGACTAGAGGTTGACTAGAGGTTGACCAGATGGTTGACTAGATGTTGACTAGAGGTTGACCAGAGGTTGACTAGATGTTGACCAGAGGTTGACTAGAGGTTGACTAAAGGTTGACCAGAGGTTCACTAGATGTTGACCAGAGGTTGACTAGATGTTGACCAGATGGTTGACCAGAGGTTGACTAGATGTTGACCAGAGGTTGACTAGATGTTGACCAGATGGTTGACCAGAGGTTGACTAGATGTTGACCAGAGGTTGACTAGATGTTGACCAGAGGTTGACTAGATGTTTACCAGATGGTTGACCAGAGGTTGACTAGATGTTTACCTGATGGTTGACCAGAGGTTGACCAGATGTTGACCAGATGGTTGACTAGATGTTGACCAGAGGTTGACTAGATGTTGACCAGAGGTTGACCAGATGGTTGACCAGATGGTTGACCAGATGGTTGACTAGAGGTTGACTAGATGTTGACCAAATTGTTGACTAGAGGTTGACCAGAGGTTGACCAGAGGTTGACTAGATGGTGACCAGATGGTTGACTAGAGGTTGACTAGAGGTTGACTAGATGTTGACCAGAGGTTGACTAAAGGTTGACCAGAGGTTGACTAGAGGTTGACTAAAGGTTGACCAGAGGTTGACTAGATGTTGACCAGAGGTTGACTAGATGTTGACCAGATGGTTGACTAGATGTTGACCAGAGGTTGACTAGATGGTGACCAGATGGTTGACTAGAGGTTGACTAGAGGTTGACTAGATGTTTACCTGATGGTTGACCAGAGGTTGACCAGAGGTTGACTAGATGGTGACCAGATGGTTGACTAGAGGTTGACTAGAGGTTGACTAGATGTTGACCAGAGGTTGACTAAAGGTTGACTAGAGGTTGACTAGAGGTTGACTAAAGGTTGACCAGAGGTTGACTAGATGTTGACCAGAGGTTGACTAGATGTTGACCAGATGGTTGACTAGAGGTTGACTAGATGTTTACCTGATGGTTGACCAGAGGTTGACCAGATGTTGACCAGATGGTTAACTAGATGTTGACCAGAGGTTGACTAGATGGTGACCAGATGGTTGACTAGAGGTTGACTAGATGTTTACCTGATGGTTGACCAGAGGTTGACCAGATGTTGACCAGATGGTTAACTAGATGTTGACCAGAGGTTGACTAGATGGTGACCAGATGGTTGACTAGAGGTTGACTAGATGTTTACCTGATGGTTGACCAGAGGTTGACTAGATGTTCACCAGATGGGTGACCAGAGGTTTACCAGATGTTGACCAGATGGTTGACCAGAGGTTGACTAGATGTTGACCAGAGGTTGACTAGATGTTCACCAGATGGGTGACCAGAGGTTTACCAGATGTTGACCAGATGGTTGACCAGAGGTTGACCAGAGGTTGACCAGATGGTTGACCAGAGGTTGACCAGATGTTGACCAGATGGTTGACCAGAGGTTGACCATATGATGACTGTAAATGGAAGGGGGGAAAATCGAATCGTAAATCGAGTTTTTTATTAAAGAAATTGCAGATTATTTTAGGGAAACAAATCGCCCAGCTCTATGTTGACCAGAGGGTTGACCAGATGGTTGACCAGAGGTTGACTAGAAGTTGACCAGATAGTGGACTAGAGGTTGACCAGAGGTTGACTAGATGTTGACCAGGTGGTTGACCAGAGGTTGACTAGAGGTTGACCAGATGGTTGACCAGATGGTTGACTAGAGGTTGACCAGATGGTTGACTAGAGGTTGACCAGAGGTTGACTAGATGTTGACCAGATGGTTGACTAGAGGTTAACTAAAGGTTGAACAGAGGTTGACTAGATGTTGACCAGAGGTTGACTAGAGGTTGACCAGATGGTTGACTAGAGGTTGACCAGAGG
>NC_041347.1:34076543-34079043 GCF_004354835.1 Perca flavescens
AAGATAATGTAATTAATAGTGGGGTTATCGGTATTAAGATAATGTAATTAATAGTGGGTTTATTGATATTAAGATAATGTAATTAATAGTGGGGTTATTGTTATTAAGATAATGTAATTAATAGTGGGGTTATTAGTATTAAGATAATGTAATTAATAGTGGGTTTATAGTTATTAAGATAATGTAATTAATAGTGGGGTTATTGTTATTAAGATAATGTAATTAATAGTGGGGTTATCGGTATTAAGATAATGTAATTAATAGTGGGGTTATTGTTATTAAGATAATGTAATTAATAGTGGGTTCATCGATATTAAGATAATGTAATTAATAGTGGGGTTATTGATATTAAGATAATGTAATTAATAGTGGGTTTATTGATATTAAGATAATGTAATTAATAGTGGGTTTATCGATATTAAGATAATGTAATTAATAGTGGGGTTATTGATATTAAGATAATGTAATTAATAGTGGGTTTATTGATATTAAGATAATGTAATTAATAGTGGGGTTATTGATATTAAGATAATGTAATTAATAGTGGGTTTATTGTTATTAAGATAATGTAATTAATGGTGGGGTCATTGTTATTAAGATAATGTAATTAATAGTGGGGTTATTGTTATTAAGATAATGTAATTAATAGTGGGGTTATTGTTATTAAGATAATGTAATTAATAGTGGTGTTATTGGTATTAAGATGATGTCATTAATAGTGGGTTTATTGGTATTAAAATAATGCTAAAATAAAAAAATCCTAAAGGAAACACTGCTTTATTTTGAATTCCACTTTATATTCATTCCTTTTTGTTAAAAAGTCGTATCATTAATGACATCATCGTCAGAGAATGTGTCGTTGGCCAATCAGGAACTGAGTTGCTGATTGGTTCTTTTCACATTTGTTTTTCTTTCTACATTCTTTTACACTTTCGGGCCTTTTTCAACTGTTTCTACCTTTACCAAAAAATGTTGACGGGTCTTTTCAACGTTTTGTTTGGTGTTCTTTGGGTCACATTTGACATATTTCTTTCTCGAATTTTGACATTTTTTCCAAGTTTTTGTGATGTTTTAGACTTTTTTTTCCGACTTAAAACAACCTTTTTCTAAAAACTTTTTGGATAGGCGCCAGAAGAAATAGACTGTGTGCAAGTAGTAGCGTTATTTTTTGGTGTAAAGTGAAAAGAAACCTTAACGGTGAACCCTGGTTTGTCTAAATAATTTATATAACGTATCGTGATAAAAGCTCGAGATTTACTTCCCTTAAAGTGGTGATTTAACAGTGTGTCTGTAGATGCAGCAGTGTGTCTGTTGATGCAGTAGTGTGTCTGTTGATGCAGCAGTGTGTCTGTAGATGCAGCAGTGTGTCTGTTGATGCAGTAGTGTGTCTGTTGATACAGCAGTGTGTCTGTAGATACAGCAGTGTGTCTTTTGATGCAGCAGTGTGTCTGTTGATGCAGCAGTGTGTCTGTTGATACAGCAGTGTGTCTGTTGATGCAGCAGTGTGTCTGTTGATGCAGCAGTGTGTCTGTTGATGCAGCAGTGTGTCTGTAGATACAGCAGTGTGTCTGTTGATGCAGCAGTGTGTCTGTTGATACAGCAGTGTGTCTGTTGATGCAGCAGTGTGTCTGTTGTGTCTGTTGTTGCAGCAGTCTGTCTGTTGATGCAGCAGTCTGTCTGTTGATGCAGCAGTGTGTCTGTTGATGCAGCAGTGTGTCTGTAGATACAGCAGTGTGTCTGTAGATACAGCAGTGTGTCTGTTGATGCAGCAGTCTGTCTGATGACAGCAGTCTGTCTGTTGATACAGCAGTGTGTCTGTAGATGCAGCAGTGTGTCTGTAGATACAGCAGTGTGTCTGTTGATGCAGCAGTGTGTCTGTAGATACAGCAGTGTGTCTGTAGATACAGCAGTGTGTCTGTTGATACAGCAGTCTGTCTGTTGATGCAGCAGTGTGTCTGTAGATACAGCAGTGTGTCTGTAGATACAGCAGTGTGTCTGTTGATACAGCAGTGTGTCTGTTGTGTCTGTTGTTGCAGCAGTCTGTCTGTTGATGCAGCAGTCTGTCTGTTGATGCAGCAGTGTGTCTGTTGATGCAGCAGTGTGTCTGTAGATACAGCAGTGTGTCTGTAGATACAGCAGTGTGTCTGTTGATGCAGCAGTGTGTCTGTTGATGCAGCAGTGTGTCTGTTGATGCAGCAGTGTGTCTGTTGATACAGCAGTGTGTCTGTTGATACAGCAGTGTGTCTGTAGATACAGCAGTGTGTCTGTTGATGCGGCAGTGTGTCTGTTGATGCAGCAGTGTGTCTGTTGATGCAGCAGTGTGTCTGTTGATGCAGCAGTGTGTCTGTTGATACAGCAGTGTGTCTGTTGATACAGCAGTGTGTCTGTAGATGCAGCAGTGTGTCTGTTGATGCAGCAGTGTGTCTGTTGATGCAGCAGTGTGTCTGTTGATGCAGCAGTGTGTCTGTAGATACAGCAGTGTGTCTGTTGATGCAGCAGT
>NC_041347.1:34086543-34091543 GCF_004354835.1 Perca flavescens
GTTAACATTAGTAATTACTGATCACTAACATGCTAGTTAACATTAGTAATTACTGATCACTAACATGTTAGTTAACATTAGTAATTATTGATCATTAACATGCTAGTTAACATTAGTAATTACTGATCACTAACATGCTAGTTAACATTAGTAATTACTGATCACTAACATGCTAGTTAACATTAGTAATTAAACCTAAACAGCTAATGGAAGTCCAAACCATAGATATAGAACAATAGATATGACATGACGTCATAACTGTCGGCCATCTTACTAGGGTACTGTTTACTATTGTCACCCATGGCAACCAGTATGGTTATCAGCTGTGCAGCAGCTAACTGCTTTACCAGAAGGACCAAAGAGACCCAGGAGGCTGCCATCACTTTCCACACGTCAGTAGGAGTAGATAGAGTAATTTTTCTCTTCTTTCTTTAATTATAAATACAGGAAAGTTGGTGAACTAGCTAGCTAGCTAGTTACGTTGCCTAGCAACTGTTAACAGAGCGGCTGAGATGTCAGTTAGTGGTGATTGCTAGCTAGCTCTAAACATCATTTATGAACAGCAAACATCGTTTAAGTTGATTGATTTTTTACCTCAAATAAGACATTTAGTAACGTTAACGTTATAACAGTTTTTTTAACACCTCGTTAATATTGACCTACATACATTGACTGCTGCGGCTGATTTCACTCAATCTGTGTTAAGTTTTCAGTTAAATTAAAGTTAACGACAAGAAGCCTACTGTAACGTTACACATAAAGTAAAGTTACGTTACACAAATCAACAGTAGCCACATCCAGCAACACGGAGGCTAACAGACCAGCCGCACTTAACGGTACATTTTCACCAGCTAACGTTAGCTCCCCAAACATTAGCCATGTTGATTCCTGCTGTCAGTCATCATATATTAACTATTCTATTAACTAGCTATCTATTGTTGTCAGCTTACCTCATGCCTTTACACGATTTTCCTTTCAGTAAAGCAAATTAAAACTTAATAATCCATGTCTTGATGAGGTAAAGTAACTTCCAGAAAGGAGTCCTACTTCAGCAGCAAAGTCTCCGCATTACTATCGTAAATGTAATTTCCATAACGTTAGCGCAATGAAAATTAAAGACAAGTCCATCAGCAGTTCTGGTGAAGTCATTATAGTCTTTATCACTAGTGAAGCTCTTCAAATCCTCCGCTCATCGTCTAAACAAGCTCCACGCCGGCCAGCTGACAGTAAGAAAACAAAACGCTAAACAGGAAGTAGCGGGGTTGATGGGAAATGTGGTCTTATAGTTGAGATTGACATTAAAAAATATTGTTTAATGTATATTAGCCATTCAGATTACCAAAGACAGTTTTTACATATTAAGTTCATGCAAAATTGAAAAAATAAAATTATTACCTGCAATATAAATGCAAAATTATGAGATTATCTTCATCTCTTGGAGCTATATCAATAAAAATTCCACCCAAATCTCTATTTTTTTGTTTCTTTCTAGAAAGGCACAGTTGTCTTACAGTCATTACTTTGAATTAAAACCACTATTGATGTATTGGTAGAAAAATATAAGGATAATAAAGACAACATGAGCCTCTTTCCCCATTGGTTCCAATGGAAGCAATTCTAAAACTTAACCCTGGTAAGATGGCCCGCCAAGTGCTTCCATCCTGGAATGGCAAGTCAGAATTACATGTCATATCTACTGTATTGTTCTAGATCTATGGTCCAAACTGCCTGTGAGCTTCTCCTGTACTATACGGTAATTCCTCTACTGTGTGACAGTAAGTCTCGTGGTTATGACCCAATCGTTAGCCTATTTTTATAAAAGCGTCTGCTACGGAGCCATAACGTGAGCTACAAGGTAATGGAGCCTTTTATACATTGTCGTGTTTCTTTAGAAATAAACAACAGACAAATAGAGTCTTTAAACGCTTCAGATGTAAAGTTATTCTCTGTTAAAGTGACGTCAGAATGAATGGGAGTCAATGGGATGCTAACGGGAGGTGATGGCTTGGTAGCATCAGAATGGAGCCATAGATGGTTCGAGTTCTGAAGTGAAGCTAACCCCCTTGGTTACAGCCAAGTAGAGGTGTCTGACTTCCTGTTGGCCCTGACCTCTGACCCCTGACCCCTGACCCCTGACCTCTGACCCCTGCAGGTGATCATGGGCCTGCTGAAGTTCTGGCCAAAGACCCACAGTCCGAAGGAAGTGATGTTCCTCAACGAGCTGGAGGAAATCCTGGATGTTATCGAGCCCTCGGAGTTTGTTAAAGTCCAGGAGCCGCTGTTCAGACAGCTCGCCAAGTGTGTGTCCAGCCCGCACTTCCAGGTACCAGAACCAGAACCACAACCAGAACCACAACTAAAACAGACCCTTTGGGATCCTTTTTGTTTAACATGAAACACAGGGAATGCCCATCACCAAACCCACCAGACTCCATGTAAATAATCAGGACTTTTATCACCGTAAAACACACTTCATTCAAAGTGGACAGAAACTAAATAAAACTACCAAAAGCCGTCTTGCTTCATCTTTCCACTGTTCCAACAATCACCACTCTGGTTTGGTTGAAATAAACCCTTAATTCACCCATTTACATGTAGAGATATGCTGGCTCTATACACGCTAAAAGTCCTGATTATTTTCATGGAGTCTGGTGGAGATATGCTGGCTCTATACACGCTAAAAGTCCTGATTATTTACATAGAATCTGGTGGAAATATGCTGGCTCTATACACGCTAAAAGTCCTGATTATTTACATGGAGTCTGGTGGAGATATGCTGGCTCTATACACGCTAAAAGTCCTGATTATATACATGGAATCTGGTGGAGATTTGCTGGCTCTATACACACTAAAAGTCCTGATTATTTACATGGAGTCTGGTGGAAATATGCTGGCTCTATACACGCTAAAAGTCCTGATTATTTACATGGAGTCTGGTGGAAATATGCTGGCTCTATACACGCTAAAAGTCCTGATTATTTACATGGAGTCTGGTGGAGATATGCTGGCTCTATACACGCTAAAAGTCCTGATTATATACATGGAATCTGGTGGAGATTTGCTGGCTCTATACACACTAAAAGTCCTGATTATTTACATGGAGTCTGGTGGAAATATGCTGGCTCTATACACACTAAAAGTCCTGATTATTTACATGGAGTCTGGTGGAAATATGCTGGCTCTATACATGCTAAAAGTCCTGATTATTTACATGGAGTCTGGTGTGTTAGTGGACTCTAACTGCTGCTGAACATTAGTCCTGTAGGGTTACATTACAGCTTGGTTCTGGTTTAATACTGGACCAGTTTCACAGATTGTTGTTCCATCAGACAATCAGACACAGAAACATGGAGACAGAGTCCAGGGTTGATTTTCTTGGAGTTTAGGTGCTTTACGCTCAAAATAAACAACGTCAGAGGAAAGAACCAAGTAAAAGTCAAGAGTCCTAAATATAAAACGTGCAAATATATGTACCTGATGATGATGATGATGATGATGATGATGATGATGATGATGATGGTGTGTGCTACAGGTGGCAGAGAGAGCTCTGTATTACTGGAACAACGAGTACATCATGAGTCTGATCAGCGACAACGCCGCCAAGATCCTCCCCATCATGTTCCCCGCGCTCTACAAGAACTCCAAGAGCCACTGGAACAAGTAAGGCTCCAGAGACACACACACACACACACACACACACACACACACACACACAGAGACACACACAGACACACACACACACACACACACACACACACACACACACACACAGAGACACACACAGACACACACACACACACACACACACACACACAGAGAGACACACACAGAGACACACACACACACACACACACACACACACCGAGAGACACACACAGAGACACACACACACACACACAGAGACACACACAGAGACACACACACACACACACACACACACACACACACACACACACAGAGACACACACAGAGACACACACACACACACACACACAGAGACACACAGAGACACACAGACACACACAGAGACACACACACACACACACAGACACACAGAGACACAGAGACACACACAGACACACACACACACACACACACACACACACACACACAGAGACACACACACAGACTCACAAACACACAGACAGAGCACCTGACCATAGAGCACCTGACCATAGAGCACCTGACCACAGAGCACCTGACCATAGAGCACCTGACCATAGAGCACCTTACCATAGAGCACCTGACCATAGAGCACCTGACCATAGAGCACCTGACCATAGAGCACCTTATCATAGAGCACCTTATCATAGAGCACCTGACCACAGAGCACCTGACCATAGAGCACCTGACCATAGAGCACCTGACCATAGAGCACCTGACCACAGAGCACCTGACCATAGAGCACCTGACCATAGAGCACCTGACCATAGAGCACCTGACCATAGAGCACCTGACCACAGAGCACCTGACCATAGAGCACCTGACCATAGAGCACCTTATCATAGAGCACCTGACCATAGAGCACCTGACCATAGAGCACCTGACCATAGAGCACCTGACCATAGAGCACCTTATCATAGAGCACCTGACCATAGAGCACCTGACCATAGAGCACCTGACCATAGAGCACCTGACCATAGAGCACCTGACCATAGAGCACCTTACCATAGAGCACCTGACCATAGAGCACCTGACCATAGAGCACCTGACCACAGAGCACCTGACCACAGAGCACCTTACCACAGAGCACCTGACCATAGAGCACCTGACCATAGAGCACCTTACCATAGAGCACCTGACCATAGAGCACCTGACCACAGAGCACCTGACCACAGAGCACCTGACCATAGAGCACCTGACCACAGAGCACCTGACCACAGAGCACCTGACCATAGAGCACCTTACCATAGAGCACCTGACCATAGAGCACCTGACCATAGAGCACCTTATCATAGAGCACCTTATCATAGAGCACCTGACCACAGAGCACCTGACCA
>NC_041347.1:34106543-34109043 GCF_004354835.1 Perca flavescens
AATTATGCGTCTTGATAACACGCAAAAATGGGACACAAACTGGCATGTTATACATACGCCACTTTATCACATCAGTCTGAAATGGGTAAAGGTGAATAATAGACCAGTTGGACCAGTCCGGTGAAGGTAAAGGTGAATAATAGACCAGTTGGACCAGTCCGGTGTAGGTAAAGGTGAATAATAGACCAGTTGGACCAGTCCGGTGTAGGTAAAGGTGAATAATAGACCAGTTGGACCAGTCCGGTGAAGGTAAAGGTGAATAATAGACCAGTTGGACCAGTCCGGTGAAGGTAAAGGTGAATAATAGACCAGTTGGACCAGTCCGGTGTAGGTAAAGGTGAATAATAGACCAGTTGGACCAGTCCGGTGTAGGTAAAGGTGAATAATAGACCAGTTGGACCGACGATGTTGGAAGAGTTTCCAGGCAACATATAATATGAAAAGATGTTTATATGTCATTTAGACACAAATACATATTAATAAATGACATGTTGATGTCTGAAGGTCTCGAGGTTTTGATATAAATGTAATTTAAATATGAATAAAAACATAAGTATCTGAGTGAATGTTGCTCTACGAGTTAGCAGCTGTCGTTGTGTTCATGTAAGTTTTAATCTACACGTTCAGATTTGTAGTTCTATGACTTCAGATTTGTAGTTCTATAAGTTCTCACCTGTTGCTCCAGATTCACCTTCATAAGAGCTGAGAGAAACATAGTAAGATCACCTTGACTCAGCTTGGTTAATGTGTGTGTGTGTGTGTGCATGTGCGTGTGTCTATGTGTCTGATTGTGTGTATCTTTTGTGTGTGTGTGTGTGTGTGTGTGTGTGTGTGTGTGTGTGTGTGTGTGTGTGTGTGTCTGTGTGTGTGTGTGTGTGTGTGTGTGTGTGTGTTCTGTGTGTCACCTGTCAATCCAGAAGGAAATATTCTGGAGTTTATTCTGCTGTCAATACTGCCGACGTTGTCTTTGCTGTAATCAGATCAGTTAATGTTTATATTTATTTAGTTTATGGGAAACATCCATGTGTCCAGACGAGGAGGAGGAGGAGGAGGAGGAGGAGGAGGGTGGAGCAACAAGCAGGAGCGCAGGTGAGGAAGACGACTGCAGAAACATGTTCAATGACTGTTCAGCTGCTAGTCTGTGAAATTGGTCCAGTATTAAGCAAGACTGAACAACCTGCAATGTAAAGTTACATAAAACAGCCCCGACATCACCATCACCAAACTCCACCAGACTCCATGTAAATAATCAGGACTTTTAGCGTGTATAGAGCCAGCATATTTCCACCAGACTCCATGTAAATAATCAGGACTTTTAGCGTGTATAGAGCCAGCATATCTCCACCAGACTCCATGTAAATAATCAGGACTTTTAGCGTGTATAGAGCCAGCATATCTCCACCAGACTCCATGTAAATAATCAGGACTTTTTAGCGTGTATAGAGCCAGCATATCTCCACCAGACTCCATGTAAATAATCAGGACTTTTAGCGTGTATAGAGCCAGCATATCTCCACCAGACTCCATGTAAATAATCAGGACTTTTAGCGTGTATAGAGCCAGCATATCTCCACCAGACTCCATGTAAATAATCAGGACTTTTAGCGTGTATAGAGCCAGCATATCTCCACCAGACTCCATGTAAATAATCAGGACTTTTAGCGTGTATAGAGCCAGCATATCTCCACCAGACTCCATGTAAATAATCAGCACTTTTAGCGTGTATAGAGCCAGCATATCTCCACCAGACTCCATGTAAGTAATCAGGACTTTTAGCGTGTATAGAGCCAGCATATCTCCACCAGACTCCATGTAAATAATCAGGACTTTTAGCGTGTATAGAGCCAGCATATCTCCACCAGACTCCATGTAAATAATCAGGACTTTTAGCGTGTATAGAGCCAGCATATCTCCACCAGACTCCATGTAAATAATCAGGACTTTTAGCGTGTATAGAGCCAGCATATCTCCACCAGACTCCATGTAAATAATCAGGACTTTTAGCATGTATAGCTGCAGCTGCTGCACTACGCTCAGGCCACGCAGCCAGTGTGTAGCCGGCCTCACGCTGAATAATAAGTGACTGCTATATAATGCCCCATCTCATTATTCTGGGGCTAACAGCACCTGTTGCATAGTGACACACGCGCAGCTCACATCAGGTAGTGACAATTACAACTGAGGAGACAGTTCCTGAACGTCACATTTACATGATTTATTATTTTCTTAAACATGAGATTATATTTACAAAGACACATTAATCATCAGGAGCACGAGTTATTATCCAGGAGACGTCGGAAAAGAGAAAAGGAAACAGAGTTTGATTGGAAGATACACACACACATATATACACACACACACACACATACATACACACACACACACACAAACACACACATACACAGACACACAGACACACACACACACAGACAGGTTGAGTGTGTGTGAGTCAGCTAGCGGTATCTCTGCTGTCTGACTCATTGGGATGAAAAACTGTAAT
>NC_041347.1:34114043-34124043 GCF_004354835.1 Perca flavescens
ACCTGAAAAGAAAGGACTCCAGTAAAGTACAAGTACCTCAGCATGTGTACTGGAGTACAGTACTGGAGTACAGTACTGGAGTAAATGTACTTCGTTACATTCCCGCTCTGAGTATATTAATAAAACAGCCTCAGAGCGGCTAACGGCTAACGGAGCTAGCTGCTGCTCTCCGCTCATTAAACCCGCTTTATTATTCTCCTTGTTGATGTTTTATGACCTCCCAGGTGAAGGAGTGACTGTCTTACCTGTCTGTCTGTCTGCCTGTCTGTCTTTCTGTCAGTCTGTCTGTTTGTTTGGAGCTTCAGGTTGCTGCTGTTAAAGCTGTTAGCCGCCGCTGCTAGCTGCAGCTGCTGATCGGGACACTTCCGGGTACGTCACGACGCTGCAGCAAAACTGACGCCTGACGCAAAAGAATTTTTTTTTTTCTCAATAAAATAGAGAAACAAATACATGGATTTTTATTTTAATAAACTATGTTTTATTATGTAACAATGAAATATATGTTGATTTAAATAAGTTAATTACTTTATACATAAATAAATATAGTAATACATAAAAAAATATATATATATATATATATATATATATATATATATATATATATATGAAAATAATATATGAACTGATCAAATAAAATATATAAATGATATAAAACGAATCAATGAACAAAACACAAGGAATATTAAAACAAAAATGAAGCAGAATTAAATTCTTTGAGAAATTAAATATATGAAAATAATAATAAAATAAAAATTCTAAATAAAATAAATAAATAAAATTGTAAAATAGAAGAGCGAAATAAATCTAATTTTTAAACTGAATTAAACTATTTAAAAACACACACATATATATATATATATATATATATATATATATATATATATGAAACACAATTAAATTATTTGAAAAATTAAATACATGAAAATAATAATAAAATAAAACATAATTTTAAAAATGAACTTAAAATAAAATAACTAAATAAAATCATTAAACAGAAAAACTAAATATATATTAACCAATATATAATAAATAATATTTTAACCAAAGAAAACTGTTTTAAAAAACTGAAAACATTAAAAAATATGCTCTTATTTTGAAAAAAAAACAGGACGGTGATTGGGACGCATTCGTTTGTGCTTTGGAGTTTTTTTCTACGTATTTAAAGGTTTTTTAGGCTTTATTTATTTTTCGAAAACGTTAAGCCTATGCTCTTATTTTGAAAAGAGAAACAGGACCGGAAGTTGCAGCGGGTGATTTGGGTCGGGTCTGATCATGGGTCTGATATTTTTAGGATCGATCCGCGACGGAATCTCGTTTTAATCCTTTAATAATAACACGTGTTAATAAACTGCGCTGATCGCCTCTCTCTCTGCGCATGTCTGAATATTACAGCGGGGCGTGACGTCACAGCTGCAAAGATCTTCTATTGTCGGAGAGGAGAGGTGTCACTCTGAATATAATATAATGTCCTGGTTTGTGTGTGTGTGTGTGTGTGTGTGTGTGTGTGTGTGTGTAAGTGTGTGAGTGTGTCTGTGTGTGTGTGTGTGTGTGTGTCTCTGTGTGTGTGTCTATCTGTGTGTGTCTTTTGTGTGTGTGTGTGTGTGTGTGTGTGTCTGTGTGTGTCTTTTTGTGTGTGTCTGTGTCTGTGTGTGTGTGTGTCTATCTGTGTGTGTGTGTGTGTGTGTGTGTGTGTCTGTGTTTCTCTGTGTGTGTGTGTGTCTGTGTCTGTCTGTGTGTGTGTGTGTGTCTGTGTGTGTCTTTGTGTGTGTCTGTGTCTCTCTGTGTGTGTGTGTCTATGTGTGTGTGTGTGTGTGTGTGTGTGTGTGTGTGTCTGTTTAATTATTCTTGTTTGTTTTATTTTTTGTATTTATTCATTTTATTTTATGTAATTTTTATTTGCAATTTTTGTATTTAATTTATTATTATTATTTTGATAAGAGAGAGAGACAGAGAGACAGACAGGGATATACAGAGACAGACAGGGAGAGAGAGAGAGAGAGACAGGGAGAGACAGGGAGAGAGAGAGAGACAGAGAGAGAGAGAGACAGAGAGAGAGAGACAGGGAGACACAGAGACAGACAGGGGAGAGAGAGAGAGAGAGACAGGGAGAGAGAGAGAGACAGAGAGAGAGAGACAGACAGGGAGTGTGTTTATTATTATTTTGTATTTTATTAGTGTTAAAATACATATATATATATATATATAGACATTACTCTTACACATAAAAAATTATAATAAAATAAGTGGGGAACATTTTTTTATTCTTTTTTATTCTTTTTTATTTGGATTGTATAATTTAATCATTTTTTAATTTTATATTTTATTATTACATTTATTGAACTTTTGTTTATTACATTTTTTAGATATATTTTTGTATTTAATACATATTATTCTAAAGATTTCTTTATTTGTGTTTTCCTGATGTGGACTATTAACACACGTTATTCCTACTATTGTAATCAGATGTAAGTAACTGCTCTGATTGGTCCCAGAATAACCGTCAGAGTGAGCCCTCCCTCTCTGTCCCGCCCCTCTCTGTCGCATAGTAACGGTCACCTGCAGAAACACACCGGGACTCACGGAGCTCCCGCGGAACGACGGACCAACCCTGCTCCGGGACACCGACCCCCGACCCCCCCCCACTGGATCAAACCCGACCGACAGATACCCGGATCGATCGTCTCTGATGTCCGTCGCGGAGCAGCAGCAGCAGCGGCGGCGCGTGGCCTGCGGCGAGATCACAGGCTCCGGAGCAGCGAAGGATGACGTCAGCGTGTGAGAGTCCCGAGCCTCCGCGCGTGAGCTGATCGATCGTTTTTTTTTTTTATCTATTTATCAGGTGAGTTGATTTCCACCAATCAGAGCCTGAGCTCGTCTGTGGGATCATGAGGCAACATTTCAGATTCTTCTGACGTTTCTGACGTTCTATTTCTCATTTATTTACCTTTATTTACCTTTATTTCTTATTTATTTACCTTTATTTACCTTTATTTACCTTTATTTACCTTTATTTTGTTATTTATTAACCTTTATTTACCCTTACTTCTTATTTATTTAATTTTATTTACCTTTACTTCTCATTTATTTATCTTTACTTCTTATTTATTTACGTTTATTTTCCTTTACTTCTTATTTATTTACCTTTACTTCTCATTTAATTACCTTTACTTCTCATTTATTTACCTTTACTTCTCATTTAATTACCTTTGCTTCTCATTTAATTACCTTTACTTCTCATTTATTTACCTTTACTTCTCATTTAATTACCTTTGCTTCTCATTTATTTACCTTTGCTTCTCATTTAATTACCTTTACTTCTCATTTATTTACCTTTGCTTCTCATTTAATTACCTTTACTTCTCATTTATTTACCTTTACTTCTCATTTAATTACCTTTACTTCTCATTTATTTACCTTTACTTCTCATTTAATTACCTTTGCTTCTCATTTAATTACCTTTGCTTCTCATTTAATTACCTTTACTTCTCATTTATTTACCTTTACTTCTCATTTATTTACCTTTACTTCTCACCTGTTGTGTAGCTTTTTTCCAAAAATTTTCCAGGTAAAAAAAACTTGAAAGAAACGTTGAAAGAAAGTTTTTTTCCAACGTTTTTCCCAGGTTTTTAAAAGTTTTCTTTTCTAAGTTTTTTGTCATGATGATGTTTTTTACTGTCTCAAAAGAGACAACTTTTACTTTTTATTTCTTTACCTTTATTTCTCATTTATTTACCTTTAATTACCTTTATTTCTCATTTATTTACCTTTATTTATCTTTATTTCTTATTTATTAACCGTTATTTACCTTTACTTCTTATTTATTTACCTTTATTTCTCATTTATTTCTCATTTATTTACCTTTATTTCTCATTTATTTACCTTTAATTACCTTTAATTACCTTTATTTCTCATTTATTTACCTTTATTTCTTATTTATTAACCATTATTTACCTTTACTTCTTATTTATTTACCTTTATTTCTCATTTATTTCTCATTTATTTACCTTTATTTCTCATTTATTTACCTTTATTTACCTTTATTTCTCATTTATTTACCTTTATTTCTTATTTATTAACCTTTATTTACCTTTACTTCTTATTTATTTACCTTTATTTCTCATTTATTTACCTTTATTTCTTATTTATTAACCTTTATTTACCTTTACTTCTTATTTATTTACCTTTATTTCTTATTTATTAACCTTTATTTACCTTTATTTATTTAACCTTTATTTCATTTTGAACCTTTATTTACCTTTACTTCTTATTTATTTACCTTTATTTCTCACCTGTTTGTCTCGAGCTGATGAATGGATGATTAAAGCAGGTTAATGTAGTTGGTGCAGTAGCAGAGTGTGACCAGTAGGGGTCTAACTGTGTCCCCAGAGTGTGACCAGTAGGGGTCTAACTGTCCCCCCCCCCAGAGTGTGACCAGTAGGGGTCTAACTGTGTCCCCCCCCCCCCCCAGAGTGTGACCAGTAGGGGTCTGACTGTGTCCCCCCCAGAGTGTGACCAGTAGGGGTCTGACTGTGTCCCCCCCAGAGTGTGACCAGTAGGGGTCTGACTGTGTCCCCCCCAGAGTGTGACCAGTAGGGGTCTGACTGTGTGTGTCCCCCCCCCAGAGTGTGACCAGTAGGGGTCTGACTGTGTGTCCCCCCCCCCCCCCAGAGTGTGACCAGTAGGGGTCTGACTGCCCCCAGCATGCTGCCGGCCTCCATCCAGATCACCGGCGAGCAGCTCTCCCCGGCGGAGGTCCAGGACATCTGCGAGAGCCTGAAGGAAGACGGCGTTCGGCTGCTGTCGGTGCGAGGCTGCCAGCTGTCCGACCGAGACTTCGGCCGAGTTTGCCGCGGCGTCGCCGAGTCTCGGTCGCTGGCGCAGCTCAACCTGAACCTCGGCGTGGTCGGCGCCGCCGGCCGCGCTCGCCACCTGGCGGACGCCCTGAGCACCAACCGCTCGCTGCAGACGCTGTTGTAAGTTCACCTACGAACACGCTTCATAGACCAGTTCAGACCAGTTCAGACCAGTTCAGACCAGTTCAGACCAGTTCAGACTCTTTTAGACCAGTTCAGACTCTTTTAGACCAGTTCAGACTCTTTTAGACCAGTTCAGACCAGTTTAGACCCTTTTAGACCAGTTCAGACTCTTTTAGACCAGTTCAGACTCTTTTAGACCAGTTCAGACCAGTTCAGACCAGTTTAGACTCTTTTAGACCAGTTCAGACTCTTTTAGACCAGTTCAGACTCTTTTAGACCAGTTCAGACCAGTTTAGACCCTTTTAGACCAGTTCAGACTCTTTTAGACCAGTTTAGACTCCCATTAGACCACTTTAGACCACTTTAGACCACTTTAGACCAGTTAAGACCAGTTTAGACCAGTTTAGACTTAGCCCGGTTCAGACTCTTTTAGACCAGTTCAGACCAGTTTAGACCAGTTTAGACCAGTTCAGACCAGTTTAGACCCTTTTAGACCAGTTCAGACTCTTTTAGACCAGTTTAGACTCCTGTTAGACCACTTTAGACCAGTTAAGACCAGTTTAGACCAGTTTAGACCCTTTTAGACCAGTTCAGACTCTTTTAGACAAGTTTAGACTCCTTTCAGACCAGTTTAGACTCTTTTAGACCAGTTTAGACTCCCATTAGACCACTTTAGACCAGTTAAGACCAGTTTAGACCCTTTTAGACCAGTTCAGACTCTTTTAGACCAGGTTAGACTCCTATTAGACCACGTTAGACCAGTTGAGACCAGTTTAGACCAGTTCAGACTCTTTTAGACCAGTTCAGACTCCTGTTAGACCAGTTTAGACTCCTATTAGACCAGTTTAGACCAGTTAAGACCAGTTTAGACCAGTTAAGACCAGTTTAGACCCTTTTAGACCACTTCAGACCCTTTTAGACCAGTTTAGACTCCTATTAGACAAGTTTAGACCAGTTAAGACCAGTTTAGACCAGTTTAGACTCCTATTAGACCAGTTTAGACCACTTTAGACCAGTTAAGACCAGTTTAGACCAGTTTAGACCCTTTTAGACCCGTTCAGACTCTTTTAGACCAGTTAAGACTCCTATTACACCACTTTAGACCAGTTGAGACCAGTTTAGACCAGTTCAGACTCTTTTAGACCAGTTCAGACTCCTGTTAGACCAGTTTAGACTCCTATTAGACCAGTTTAGACCAGTTAAGTCCAGTTTAGACCAGTTAAGACCAGTTTAGACCCTTTTAGACCACTTCAGACCCTTTTAGACCAGTTTAGACTCCTATTAGACAAGTTTAGACCAGTTAAGACCAGTTTAGACCAGTTTAGACTCCTATTAGACTAGTTTAGACCGGTTAAGACCAATTTAGACAACTTTAGACCCTTTTGGACCAGTTCAGACTCTTTTAGACCAGTTTAGACTGTTTTTAGACCAGTTTAGACTCCTATTAGACCAGTTTAGACCAGTTAAGATCAGTTTAGACCGGTTTAGACCCTTTTAGATCAGTTCAAACCCTTTTAGACCAAATCAGACTCTTTTAGACCAGTTTAGACTCTTTTAGACCAGTTTACTCCTTTTAGACCCTTTAGACCAGTTCATACTCTTTTAGACCAGTTTAGACTCCTTTTAGACCAGTTTACTCCTTTTAGACCACTTTAGACCAGTTTAGACTCCTTTTAGACAACCTTAGACTCTTTTAGACCAGTTAAGACCAGTTTAGACCAGTTTAGACCAGTTTAGACCCTTTTAGACCAGTTTAGACTCCTATTAGACCACTTTAGACTCTTTTAGACCAGTTTAGACCAGTTTAGACCAGTTTAGACTCCTATTAGACCACTTTAGACTCTTTGAGACCAGTTAAGACCAGTTACATTACATTATTACATTACATGTCATTTAGCTGACGCTTTTATCCAAAGAGACTTAAAATTGCTATATATGTCAGAGGTCGCACAACTCTGGAGCAACTAGGGGCTAATTTAGACTCCTTTTAGACCAGTTTAGTCTCTTGTAGACCTCTTTAGACCGGTTTAGACTCCTTTTAGACCACGTAACACCAATTTAGACTCTTGTAGACCAGTTTAGACTCTTGTAGACCTCTTTAGACCAGTTTAGATTCTTTTTAGACCACTTTAGACCAATTTAGACTCTTTTAGACCAGTTCAGACTCCTTTTAGACCAGTTTAGACTCTTGTAGACCTCTTTAGACCAGTTTAGACCAGTTTAGACTGCTTTTAGACCAATTTAGACTCTTTTAGACCAGTTTAGACTCTTTTAGAGTATTTATTGTCAGCTATATTTCTAACTCTTCGTAGTTTCTATGGAAACCTCTCTGTGTGTTTTTAAGCTTTTGAAGCTCGGTCCATTCTGTATATTTTGAGAGTCAGTGTGATGATGTGATTGGTCCGTGAGACTCTCTGTCCCCCCCCCCTGCAGTCTCCACGGCAACCCGCTGTTGGACGGCGGCCTGGTGACCCTGAACGCGGCACTGTCGACCCACCCGGCACTGGTCTGCCTGGACCTGGGGGACTGCTCTCTGGGGGACCAAGCCCTGGCACTGGTCTGTGGACTACTGCCCCCTGACGGGGCCAAGTCAGGTCACCATTCAATTTAACTTTATCAACAACACGCAGTCATTCAATCTAACTTTATCAACAACACATTGTCATTCAATCTAACTTTATCAACAACACGCAGTCATTCAATCTAACTTTATCAACAACACAGTCATTCAATCTACCTTTATCAACAATACAGTCATTCAATCTAACTTTATCAACAACACAGTCATTCAATCTAACTTTATCAACAACACACTGTCATTCAATCTAACTTTAACAACAACAAGCTGTCATTCAATCTAACTATTAACAACACACTGTCATTCAATTTAACTTTATTAAAAACACACTGTCATTCAATCTAACTTTATCAACAGCACCCGGTCATTCAATCAAACTTTATCAACAACACACAGTCATTCAATCTAACTTTATCAACAACACACAGTCATTCAATCAAACTTTATCGACAACAAACTGTCATTCAATCTAACTTTCAACAACACGCAGTCATTCAGTCTAACTTTATTAACAACACGCAGTCATTCAATCTAACTTTATCAACAACACACAGTCATTCAATATAACTTTATTAACAACAGTCATTCAATCTAACTTTATCAACAACACACAGTCATTCAATCTAACTTTATCAACAACATGCAGTCATTCAATCTAACTTTATCAACAACACTTAGTCATTCAATCTAACTTTATCAACAACACACTGTCATTCAATCTAACTTTATTAACAATGCGCAGTCATTCAATCTAACTTTATCAACAACATGCAGTCATTCAATCTAACTTTATCAACAACGCGCAGTCATTCAATCTAACTTTATTAACAACACAGTCATTCAATCTAACTTTATTAACAACACACAGTCATTCAGTCTAACTTCATCAACAACACAGTCATTCAATCTAACTTTGTCAACAACACAGTATCATTCAATCTAACTTTATCAACAACACACTGTCATTCAATATAACTTTATTAACAACAGTCATTCAATCTAACTTTATCAACAACACGCAGTCATTCAATCTAACTTCATCAACAACATGCAGTCATTCAATCTAACTTTATTAACAACACACAGTCATTCAATCTAACTTTATCAACAACACAGTCATTCAATCTAACTTTATCAATAACACACAGCCATTCAATCCGACTTGTGTTGCTGGTTAAGTTGCTGATTGCATTGCTGATTGTGTTGCTGGTTGTGTTGCTGATTGCGCTGCTGGTTGTCTGCAGGTCTGAGGGAGCTGACTCTGAGTGCTAACCCAGGAATCAGCTCTAAAGGCTGGGCTCGCCTCGCCATCGCCGTCGCTCACAGCTCTCAGCTCAGAGTGCTCAACCTAGACTACAATCCTCTGGGTAACACACACTACTACACACTACACACTACACACACACACTACACACACTACACACTACACACAGTACTACACACTACACACTACTACACACTACACACACACTACTACACACTACACACACACACTACACACACACACACACACACACACACCACACACACACACTACTACACACTACACACACACTACACACTACACACACACTACACACACACTACACACTTACTACAAAGTGACAAAAATGTTGAAAGAAAATGATAAAAAACAACAACAAAAGCAACTAAAACATGATAGAAGAGATGAAATCTAAAGCTGTGGTTCTGGTTCCAGGTGATCAGATCGCCGGGATGCTGGCGGTTGCCGTGGCATCCAGCAGAACCCTGGAGGCGCTGGACCTGGAGGGAACCGGACTGACCAACCAATCAGCACAGGTGGACCAATCACACAGCTCGCATCGTCATTCATCAGTTTGTCCAGCAGGGGGCGACATTGTTCTAAACTTGTAATGTAACCTGAAATCTCCATCACCAAACCCACCAGACTCCATGTAAATAATCAGGACTTTTAAAAGTCCTGATTATTTACATGGAGTCTGGTGGAGATATGCTGGCTCTATACACACTAAAAGTCCTGATTATTTACATGGAGTCTGGTGGAAATATGCTGGCTCTATACACGCTTAAAGTCCGGATTATTTACATGGAGTCTGGTGGAGAAATGCTGGCTCTATACCCGCTAAAAGTCCTGATTATTTACATGGAGTCTGGTGGAGATATGCTGGCTCTATACACGCTAAAAGTCCTGATTATTTACATGGAGTCTGGTGGGTTTGGTGATGGGGACCCTTTACTCTTTAGTGTTTGAGCCGTTTTGTGTGAATAAAGTTTTGATGTTTTGAATGTGCAGGTGTTCCTGGACATGGTGGAGAACTACCCGACCTGTCTGCGGGTTCTGGTTCTGGCCGAGAACGACATCAGTCCGGAGCTGCAGCAGCAGATCTGTGACCTGCTGTCTGACGACGAGCCAGGCCCCGCCTCCAGCGATGCCCTGCAGCCAATCAGAGACAAGTACCAGCCA
>NC_041347.1:34154555-34157055 GCF_004354835.1 Perca flavescens
AAACTTTTGGCCTGTACTGTATATAAATGTAATAAAAAAAAAAAAAAAATGGATTTTCTAATACTGCACCTGTCAATCCAGAAGGAAATACTCTGGAGCCTATTTTGCAATGTTGTCAATCAGATCAGTCTATATTTATGTTTAACATGGTATTTCATTTTATCAATGGGAAACATCCATGTGTCCAGACAAGGCTAGCAGCAGCAGCAGCAGTGCCGCGTCAGACACCTTTCTGGTGGGTAAAGACGTAGAAAACGTGTGTAACCAGCCTTAGTCAGTAGTAGGCTATACAGTGGAATTGCATATGAAGTGGTTTAGGGTCCTTCTGTAAGTAATTTTGGGGTACAATTTGGTTTTGATGAATTCTACAAGCAGCAATACCACAGGCCAAGTAATCGCCCTTCCAAACAGGCACATTTTCATCCGGCACTGCACTTTTTAAGTTGATTTAACAAAGTGTCTCTTGATGTTCAGTCTCAAAAGCTCCTTAAAGTTTACCCCCTGTGTGTCTGTGGGTCTGTCTGACTGACCTTTACCCGCCCTGTGTTTCCCTTTGTGTCCAGGTGAGGGCGCTGTTTGTGGAGTCTCCCTTCCTGTCCAGAGACGACAGCGTGTCAATCATGGACGGCACTGATGAAGGTATCGACCTCTCCGTGTGTGTAAACCATGGAAATAACATGGATAGAAAGGCCATTTCCATTCAAATCAACGTAGTAATAAGCCGACTTCCGGCAAGTCGCGGAGCTGAGGTTACGCAGTGACAGACAAACGAGCAGCAAATAGTAACGTTACGAGGCAGAGAGCCAGCCGCTAAAGTCAAGTCAAGTCATTTTATTTGTATAGCACATTTAAACAAACAACCGTTGACCCAAAGGGCTTTACAGGTAGAGCAGGGAAGGCAGAGACAATATGCCTTAAAAATACATAATCGTATGTGCGAGGTACCATGAATAGAAATGGGCAAAGAAAGAATTAATAATGTAACATCGAATAGAACAACAAAGGAACAATGTTTGTAAAAAAAATAAAAATAACTAGGAATCAAGGAGAGTTAAAAGCAAGAGAGTAAAAATGCGTCTTCAGATTTGATTTAAAACTAGCAATTGTATTACATGATTTGATATGGGGTGAGTTGTTGGGTTGTGGACCTGAGTGCCCTGGTGGCAGAGTAAGTAGACAAGAGATTGGAAATATACGGAGGGGCTTGACCATGGAGTGCTTTAAAAACAAAGAGTAAAACTTTAAAATGGATTCTGAATTTCACTGGCAACAAGGGCATAAATCTGATCTAACAGTAGGGGGGACAATAAACATAAAATTTCTGAAGAGCAATTTTTGAAGGGGACATAAATAATACAGCCACAATCATACACATAGAAGACATGCGTACACAGAGGAAAGCCTTAATACTATCATTAGTGGAGCATGGAGACTGGACCATTATCCTTCTTTTCAGTGTTTCCCGTGATTCAATAAAAAAGTTGACTAAATTGACCAAAATATTCTTCTTTAAAATCATTTATTTATTTTTAAGTTGTTCTCATTCAATGTGTTTCCTTTTTATTTTCAAAAAGACACATTTTAATAAATTACATGTTGATGTTTGAAAGTCTCGAGGTTTTGATATAAATGCAGATACAGTACAGGCCAAAAGTTTGGACACACCTTCTCATTCAATGTGTTTTCTTTTTATTTTCATGACTATTTACATTGTAGATTCTCACTGAAGGCATCAAAACTATGAATGAACACATATGGAATTATGTACTTAACAAAAAAGTGTGAAATAACTGAAAACATGTCTTATATTTTAGATTCTTCAAAGTAGCCACCCTTTGCTTTTTTTGATAACTCTGCAAACCCTTGGTGTTCTCTCAATGAGCTTCATGAGGTAGTCACCTGAAATGGTTTTACCTTCACAGGTGTGCTTTGTCAGGGTTCATTAGTGGAATTATTTCCCTTATTAATAAAAAAACATCCCCTACACCTGGCTGTTCCTTTAACTAGAGAGCGTTGACCTCTGGTCTCGTTATGAGTTTATTAGATCACAGAGACTTTGTGCATCTCCTCATCCTTTCATTTGTTTAATCCCCCAACTCTCGGCGCTCTGATTTCCCCCAACGAGAATACGGGAGGATTAAACAATACGGAGGATTAGGAAATTAGATGAAGACCACAGTGGTGATTTACCTTTTTTAATAAAAACACAATGAAGCTGTGTTTCGGCTGAAATACCAGCATTTATTTATGCATTTAAATGTTCATCTTTTCTCCATTTTTAAAGCAGATTTGAGGCCAGACTCTAGAGTCGAACATTAACCAACCGATGTCAGCATGAACATTCCCCGACTGATAACTGACATTAGGACAATTAATTACTTTTGTTAACAGCGGCAGATTTTTACCCATGATGACTAAGCAAAGAAGTAAAAAAGAAAGTGTCAAAAGGGACAGAAAAGTGACCGATACAGCGAGCAAAAGGTTTTGTAAAAAGGGTAAA
>NC_041347.1:34162055-34167055 GCF_004354835.1 Perca flavescens
CTCCTAATCTCCCTCTTTCCTTCCCTTCCCTCTCTCTCTCTCTCTCTCTCTCTCTCTCTCTCTCTCTCTCTCCATCTCCATCTCCATCTCCAGGTGATCTCCACAGCTCTGACTCGCCCACTGTAGGGATGTTGGATTTGGGGGGGGGGTCGACTCAGATCACCTTTAGCCCTCAGGACGAGGTGAGGCCAAGCGACCGTAATGGTGTTTTCCCACTACACACACACACACACACACACACACACACACACACACACACACACACACACACACACACACACACACACACACACACACACACAGAGACACAGACACACACAGACAGACACACACACACACAGAGACACACACACACACACACAGACACACACACAGAGACGACACACACACACAGTACGTGGAAGGTTAGGGTTAGTGTTTGTGATTGATTACGAATCCACTTTTGTTAGTTTAACGCTGGAAATAAAGAGTTGTTCTTAGTGTCTTCATTAATCCGAGGTGTGTTTTGGGCGTAACATGCAATCAACCAATCAGAGATCATCTCCCATTCCCTTTAAAAGCCAGGCGCGTCTGATCAACCAATCAGAGATCATCTCCCATTCCCTTTAAAAGCCAGGCGCTTTGGACCTTGGAGCATTGCTGTTATGATGGAGGATTTACACCCTAATATTCTTATTTGTAAATGCTGCGTTATTGACTTTAGACCAGGTTTTTGTTGGTCAATGGCGCGATCACTTCCCACTGCCTCAAGATAGCAATACTCCCAGAATGCACCTGAACACACCTCCCTGTAAGACCAGCACGCCCACAATGCACCTGAACACACCTCCCTGTAAGACCAGCACGCCCACAATGCACCTGAACACACCTGTGTGTGTGTGTGTGTGTGTGTGTGTGTGTGTGTGTGTGTGTGTGTGTGTGTGTGTGTGTGTGTGTGTGTGTGTGTGTGTGTGTGTGTGTGTGTGTGTGTGTGTGTGTGTGTGTGTGTGTGTGTGTGTGTGTGTGTGTGTGTGTGTGTGTGTGTGTGTGTGTGTGTGTTCCAGCCAGTCCGAACTAAACCTTTCTTTTCCAAATTAAAACACAAACTTCTTGACCAAATAACCAACATAAACAAAATGCCTGCTGGGAAAGCACACACTTTTTCTCTCTCTCTCTCTCTCCCTCTCTCAATTCAATTTGCTTTATTGGCATGAACAAAGAAAACATGTTGTTGCCAAAGCAATTTACAGAAAATACATATAGTACATATTAAATAAATACAGTACAATAAATACATATATTCTATACTTTTACTCTCTGTCTCTCTAGCTCTTTATCTGTCTCTGTCTCTCTCTCTGTCTCTCTCTCTGTCTATCAATCTATCTCTCACTGTGTCAAAGTACCAGGATGACTCTCCATCTCAGAGGCTTTAATCTGTAAATTAAACTGCACAATAATCCCGAAGAAGGGGGAGAAAATGGAGGGCAAAGGGGGGAGAGAGGGGGGTGGGTGGTTGGTCTTATATATAATGTAGGTCAGTGTTCATCACTCAGATCTCCTCTTATACAAGGTGTTTGTTCATGGTAATAAGTAACACATCTGCCAATAAATCAATAACGTATAAAGTCTTCCTACAAGAGGATCCATCTTTTACAGATAACACGAGAGATTAAAACCCTCAGGAGATGTCTAAAAAGCTTGTTCCATCTGAGAGATATGACTCAAAACAAGCTGTTTACCAGATATTATTATTATTATTAAATATGATATTGTCTAAAAAGAAGTCTGAAATATTACCTGTTAGCTGATTCTGTCAGTCAATCAATTCTACTTTATTTATATACTGTAGCACTTTTCATACAAAGTGCTACAGTATATACACACAAGCAGACCCAGACACACACACACACACACACAAGCAGACACACGCAGACACAAAGAGACACACACACACACACACACACACACACACATACACACACACACACACACACACACACACACAAGCAGACACAGGCACACACACTCACACAAACTCAGTCACTCACTCACACAGACACACAGATGCAGAAACACACACTGTAATCACACATAAAACATTGTGTCTTATATTAAGTGTTATTAGATATTTTGACTAGATGAATATACTTGGTAGATTTTGCTTTTTTGCAGTGTTCCTTCCTCTTCCTCCCCCCTCTTCCTCCCTCCCCCCCCCCCCCATCCATCCTGTTCCTGTTTTCATGTCCCAACATCATGAGCAGATCCAAACAGAATCTGCAGATTTTCAGCGGTGACGTAAAATGAAAATCTGTTTTCCTGCTTGGGAGTTTTATTTTATTTTTTTAATCCATTTAAAATGTGCAGGAAAAAATTCTTTAGATTTCGTGTCTCCCTGTCCCTGTCCAGACCTGTGGCTGTCCCTGATCAGGCCTGTGGCTGTCCCTGTCCAGACCTGTGGTTGTCCCTGTCCAGGCCTGTGGCTGTCCCTGTCCAGGCCTGTGGTTGTCCCTGTCCAGACCTGTGGTTGTCCCTGTCCAGACCTGTGGTTGTCCCTGTCCAGACCTGTGGTTGTCCCTGTCCAGACCTGTGGTTGTCCCTGTCCAGGCCTGTGGTTGTCCCTGATCTAGCCTGTGGTTGTCCCTGATCAGGCCTGTGGTTGTCCCTGATCAGGCCTGTGGTTGTCCCTGATCAGACCTGTGGCTGTCCCTGATCAGGCCTGTGGCTGTCCCTGTCCAGACCTGTGGTTGTCCCTGTCCAGGCCTGTGGCTGTCCCTGATCAGGCCTGTGGTTGTCCCTGTCCAGACCTGTGGCTGTCCCTGTCCAGACCTGTGGTTGTCCCTGTCCAGACCTGTGGTTGTCCCTGTCCAGGCCTGTGGTTGTCCCTGATCTAGCCTGTGGTTGTCCCTGATCAGACCTGTGGTTGTCCCTGATCAGACCTGTGGTTGTCCCTGATCAGACCTGTGGTTGTCCCTGTCCAGACCTGTGGTTGTCCCTGTCCAGGCCTGTGGTTGTCCCTGTCCAGGCCTGTGGTTGTCCCTGATCAGGCCTGTGGTTGTCCCTGTCCAGGCCTGTGGCTGTCCCTGTCCAGACCTGTGGTTGTCCCTGTCCAGGCCTGTGGTTGTCCCTGTCCAGGCCTGTGGTTGTCCCTGATCAGACCTGTGGTTGTCCCTGATCAGGCCTGTGGTTGTCCCTGATCAGGCCTGTGGTTGTCCCTGATCAGGCCTGTGGTTGTCCCTGATCTAGCCTGTGGTTGTCCCTGTCCAGACCTGTGGTTGTCCCTGATCAGGCCTGTGGTTGTCCCTGATCTAGCCTGTGGTTGTCCCTGTCCAGGCCTGTGGTTGTCCCTGATCAGGCCTGTGGTTGTCCCTGATCAGGCCTGTGGTTGTCCCTGATCAGGCCTGTGGTTGTCCCTGATCAGACCTGTGGTTGTCCCTGATCAGGCCTGTGGCTGTCCCTGTCCAGGCCTGTGGCTGTCCCTGTCCAGGCCTGTGGCTGTCCCTGATCAGGCCTGTGGCTGTCCCTGTCTAGGCCTGTGGTTGTCCCTGATCAGGCCTGTGGTTGTCCCTGATCAGGCCTGTGGTTCTCCCTGATCAGGCCTGTGGTTCTCCCTGATCAGGCCTGTGGTTGTCCCTGATCAGGCCTGTGGCTGTCCCTGTCCAGACCTGTGGTTGTCCCTGTCCAGGCCTGTGGTTGTCCCTGATCTAGCCTGTGGTTGTCCCTGATCAGGCCTGTGGTTGTCCCTGTCCAGACCTGTCCCTGTCCAGGCCTGTGGCTGTCCCTGTCCAGGCCTGTGGCTGTCCCTGTCCAGGCCTGTGGCTGTCCCTGTCCAGGCCTGTGGCTGTCCCTGTCCAGGCCTGTGGCTGTCCCTGTCCAGGCCTGTGGCTGTCCCTGTCCAGGCCTGTGGCTGTCCCTGTCCAGGCCTGTGGTTGTCCCTGATCAGGCCTGTGGTTGTCCCTGATCAGGCCTGTGGTTGTCCCTGTCCAGGCCTGTGGTTGTCCATGATCAGGCCTGTGGTTGTCCCTGATCAGACCTGTGGTTGTCCCTGATCAGGCCTGTGGTTGTCCCTGTCCAGGCCTGTGGTTGTCCCTGTCCAGGCCTGTGGTTGTCCCTGTCCAGGCCTGTGGTTGTCCCTGTCCAGGCCTGTGGCTGTCACTGTCCAGACCTGTGGTTGTGGTTGTCCCTGTCCAGGCCTGTGGTTGTCCCTGATCAGGCCTGTGGTTGTCCCTGTCCAAACCTGTGGCTGTCCCTGATCAGGCCTGTGGCTCTCCCTGTCCAGGCCTGTGGTTGTCCCTGTCCAGACCTGTGGCTGTCCCTGATCAGGCCTGTGGCTCTCCCTGTCCAGGCCTGTGGCTCTCCCTGTCCAGGCCTGTGGTTGTCCCTGTCCAGGCCTGTGGCTGTCCCTGTCCAGACCTGTGGTTGTCCCTGATCAGGCCTGTGGTTGTCCCTGATCAGGCCTGTGGTTGTGGTTGTCCCTGTCCAGACCTGTGGTTGTCCCTGTCCAGACCTGTGGTTGTCCCTGTCCAGGCCTGTGGTTGTCCCTGATCAGGCCTGTGGTTGTCCCTGTCCAAACCTGTGGCTCTCCCTGTCCAGGCCTGTGGCTCTCCCTGTCCAGGCCTGTGGTTGTCCCTGTCCAGACCTGTGGCTGTCCCTGATCAGGCCTGTGGCTCTCCCTGTCCAGGCCTGTGGCTCTCCCTGTCTAGGCCTGTGGTTGTCCCTGTCCAGGCCTGTGGCTGTCCCTGTCCAGACCTGTGGTTGTGGTTGTCCCTGTCCAGGCCTGTTGTTGTCCCTTTCCAGACCTGTGGCTGTCCCTGATCAGGCCTGTGGCTCTCCCTGTCCAGGCCTGTGGCTCTCCCTTTCTAGGTCTGTGGTTGTCCCTGTCCAGGCCTGTGGTTGTCCGTGATCAGGCCTGTGGTTGTCCGTGATCAGGCCTGTGGTTGTCCCGTGATCAGGCCTGTGGTTGTCCCTGATCAGGCCTGTGGTTGTCCCTGATCAGGCCTGTGGTTGTCCCTGTCCAGACCTGT
>NC_041347.1:34182055-34189555 GCF_004354835.1 Perca flavescens
GTGCAAACTGTAGCCTCATGTTCCTATTGTTAGTGGAGATGAGTGGTACCCGGGGGGGGTCTTCTGCTGGTGTAGCCTATCCTCCTCAGGGTTGTGCGTGTTGTGGCTTCATAAACCTCGGTTGTAACGGGCGGTTATTTGAGTCAGAGTTGATCTTCTATCAGCTGGAATCAGCTGATAGAAGTCTATGTCTCGGAGTCATTTGTCTCTCTGTAGCTTTGCTTATTTAAAGCTAATGTACTTGCTCTTACTACTTGTTGTCCCGAGTTTGAACCTTCACAGTTGAAAGCACTTAATTGGAAGTCGCTCTGGATAAAATTCTCAGCTAAATGACATGTCATGTAATGAATCAGTCGGCCCATTCTCCTCTGACCTCTAGCATCAACAAGGCATTTCAAATTAAATTATTAAATTATTTATAAAACCTGTTACGCAAGAATAAGGTGCGTGAAGCAGGGTGAAATTTGTCGTCGCAACATTCCTCACAAGAGTCGGGATTTATAAAGAATTTCCATGCGTCAAAATGTTCCCAGTTTTCCAAAAACTTAAGACCACACGTCTGATCGTGCATAATGCAGATGATACCACCTTGGTCGGCCTTATTAAGGACAACGACGAGTCTGCTTATAGGAAGGAAGTGTCTCATTTGGTTGGATGGTGTGACGATAACAATCTGGAGCTTAACCAACATAAGAAGTGGAAATGGTGATCGACTTCCGCAGATCTCCCTGCTTCTCTCTCACCTTTAACCATCAAGAGCTCTGTTGTGAAGGAGATGGAGTCATTTAAATTTTTAGGCACTATTATCACAAACAACCTGAAATGGGAGGAAAACAGTTCTTCCCATTATCAAGAGGGCTCACAGTGGAATGCTTTCGGTCTAGGTTTTACAGAGCCACTGTGGAAAGCCTTCTGTCAACATCCATATCTGTTTGGTTTGCATCAGCATCGGCCCAGGCGAAGAACAGACAGCAGAGAGGCTGACTGGACAGAGGCAGCTGTCCAATCAGTGACCTGTATGAGGCCAGAGTCAGGAAGAGGGCAGCTCAAATCGCTGCTGATCCCTCCCATCCAGCAGGTGAGATTTTTAGGCTGCTTCCCTCAGGAAGAAGGTACAGGGCGATGAGGACAAGGACCCCACGCCACCATAACCCTTGTGTTGTCCTTCGGGTCACCGGGACCCAAAGGACAACACAAGGGTTATGTACTTCCGTTTATTTTGTTGAGAATTGCTCTCTAAACCCTGTCTCTTGTAAAGTAAGTAAGACAGTTTGTTTCTAGAGCACATTTAAACACAGCTGGCCAAAATGTTGTACAAACAAGCACTAAGGTGCTGTATTAACCCTTGTTTTGTCCTTTGGGTCACAAGGACCCGAAGGACCACACAAGTTAATAGCTTTTTTCCTAGAGCTATTTCCCTTTTGAATAGCTGATCAGGTCAGGTCTGTATCTGTGTATCTGTGTGTGTGTGTGTCTATTTATGTGGTCGTGTCTGATTGTAGGTGTCTGTGTGTGTGTGTGTGTGTGTGTATCTGTGTGTGTGTGTGTCTGTATCTGAGTGTGTGTGTGTGTGTGTATCTGTGTGTGTGTGTCTGTATCTGAGTGTGTGTGTCTGTATCTGTGTATCTGTGTGTGTCTTTATGTGGTTGTGTCTGATTGTAGGTGTCTGTGTGTGTGTGTGTGTGTGTATCTGTGTGTGTGTGTCTGTATCTGAGTGTGTGTGTCTGTATCTGTGTGTGTCTTTATGTGGTTGTGTCTGATTGTAGGTGTCTGTGTGTGTGTGTGTGTGTATCTGTGTGTGTGTGTCTGTATCTGAGTGTGTGTGTCTGTATCTGTGTATCTGTGTGTGTCTTTATGTGGTTGTGTCTGATTGTAGGTGTCTGTGTGTGTGTGTCTGTATCTGTGTATCTGTGTGTGTCTTTATGTGGTTGTGTCTGATTGTAGGTGTCTGTGTGTTTGAATGTTGTCTCTCTGCACCTACTATTCCCACAGTTACCGATACAAGTTACCAAATTGTCACATTTGAAGCACTTTCACCTGTTTTGCACCAATAATGATCCAAAATCTTGTTTCTATTTTTTACCTTTTTAATAATTGAATTTCCTTTCTCACAAAAAACGAAAATGATCATATGATCATAAATGTGATCTCACACGGGTAAATGACAAATATGAACCATAAATGATGTACATCATTGGTAATTGAGCTAAATCTGTTAAGTATTAAGGCTGTGTAACAACAATATGAACACCACACAAGGGTTAAGGCTTCCAAACAGGATTTAGTTGGGATGTCCTACCTCGATCTCACAATCACTGAATCGGGTTTTTCCCCATTTTTCCGTTTCGCAAGGTGTTATAAATCAGAATATTGTTTTTGCGTAGGAAAATTCTGACTTTTTTGCGCATGAAATCTTTCAGAATAGAATCTAGGCACAGTTTAATAAATGAGGTCCCGGGATGTTTTTCCTTCTTCAGACCAGTCTTTGTGAACCCTAGAGATGGTTGTGGGTGAGAATCCCAGTAACTGAGCAGACCAGCCCCTCTGGCACCAACAACCACGCCACGCTCAAAGTAGCTTAGATCAGGAGATAGTCTAGACCTGGACCACACCCCTAAATACACTGAAGCAGCTGCCGTGTGATTGGTTGATTAGATCATTTCATTAACAAGAAATCTTACAGGTGTTCCTAATAATCCTTTAGGTGAGTGTATGTATGTGTGTGTACGTGTGTGTGCGTGTGTATGTGTGTGTACGTGTGTCTGTATGTGTGTGTGTGTGTATGTGTGTGTGTGTGTGTATGTGTGTGTGTGTGTGTGTGTGTGTACGCGTGTCTGTATGTGTGTGTGTATGTGTGTATGTGTGTGTGTGTGTGTGTGTGTGTGTGTGTGTGTGTGTGTGTGTGTGTGTGTGTGTGTGTGTGTGTGTGTGTGTGTGTGTATGTGTGTGTGTGTGTGTGTGTGTGTGTGTGTGTGTGTGTGTGTGTGTGTGTGTCTGTATGTGTGTGTGTGTGTACGCGTGTCTGTATGTGTTTGTGTGTATGTGTGTCTGTATGCGTGTGTGTGTACGCGTGTCTGTATGTGTATGTGTGTGTGTGTGTGTGTGTGTGTGTGTCTGTATGTATGTGTGTGTGTGTGTGTGTGTCTGTGTGTGTGTGTGTGTGTGTGTGTGTGTGTGTGTATGTGTGGTCTGTCTGTCTGTATGTGTACGTGTGTGTACGTGTGTGTCTATGTGAATGTAAGTACTGGATTTTGAGGTACTTACTTTGAGTAATCCCATGTTCGGCTTCTTTCTGTGTGACTATCTTGTACTATTTACTCCACCACGTTAGTAATATTAGATTATATTTATCGGACAGCTGAAGTTACAGATTCAGATTATTAAAACTAAATAAAATCAGCTAAGAAATTATGTATTATTATAAACCACCGTTTGAAAGCCATGATGTCTGTCTCTCTCTCTCTCATGGGGGGCCAAATTCTCTGGGTGGCCAAAGCAGAGAAAGGGGAGGTAACCTTGCTCCTTATGACCTCATAAGGAGAAGATTCCTGATTGGTCCATCTGAGCTTTCATTTTCTCAAAGACAGAGCAGGATACCCAGGGCTCGGTTTACACCTATCACCATTTCTAGCCACTGGGGGGCCATAGACAGCCTGGGGGGAACTCATATTAATGTTAAAAAACCTCATAAAGGGACATTTTCATGCCATGGGACCTTTAACGTGTTCTAAATAATCCCAAAACTGAATGAACTAGGATCTCTTCGGGTCTCTAAAAACATCCTTAAAGGGAAGTGTTGTGAGAAGGAAAGTTTCCACACAGACGCCAGAATAATGCGCTAGACGTTTTAATGTGTCACAAGGGTAAAAGTTCCCACAGACCCTGAACACACCAAACCCTCCGCAGACAAAACTCAAAAGCTTCGTTGAAACGTTCCCGAAACGGGAAAACGGGACAAACGCGCAGGAAGCCCCAGCCGCCGTTAGACAGCGGTGAGCTGCTCAGATAGGCGCTTCAGAAACAGGAAGTGAGCGAGCCGGGGAGGAAGAGGAAGAGGAGGAGTCTCAGAGGAAGGCATCGCACCACTCCTTCAGACACTGAGCGCAGGTTCCCGCCTGGCGAGAGTTGGCGCCGCTGGCGTCTTTCAGCCAATCGGTGAACATCTCGGTGTCTTTCTTCAGCAGCAGGAACTGACCCAGAACCACGTAGGCCTGAAACACATGGAACTACATCAAGTACTGGGTGATATACACACGGAAATACATCAAGTACTGGGTGATATACACACGGAAATACATCAAGTACTGGGTGATATACACACGGAAATACATCAAGTACTGGGTGATATACACACAAAAATAAAATACATCAATACATCACTTGGTGATGTACACGGAAATACATCAAGTACTGGGTGATGTACACACGGAAATACATCAAGTACTGGGTGATGTACACACGGAAATACATCAAGTACTGGGTGATGTACACACGGAAATACATCAAGTACTGGGTGATGTACACACGGAAATACATCAAGTACTGGGTGATATACAGTACAGGCCAAAAGTTTGGACACACCTTCTCATTCAATGCGTTTTTTTTTTTTTCATGACTATTTACATTGTAGATTCTCACTGAAGGCATCAAAACTATGAATGAACACATATGGAATTATGTACTTAACAAAAAAGTGTGAAATAACTGAAAACATGTCTTATATTTTAGATTCCTCAAAGTAGCCACCCTTTGCTTTTTTATTAATAAGGGAAATAATTCCACTAATTAACCCTGACAAAGCACACCTGTGAAGGTAAAACCATTTCAGGTGACTACCTCATGAAGCTCATTGAAGAGAACACCAAGGGTTTGCAGAGTTATCAAAAAAAAAAAAGCAAAGGGTGGCTACTTTGAAGAATCTAAAATATAAGACATGTTTTCAGTTATTTCACACTTTTTTGTTAAGTACATAATTCCATATGTGTTCATTCATAGTTTTGATGCCTTCAGTGAGAATCTACAATGTAAATAGTCATGAAAATAAAAAGGAAACACATTGAATGAGAAGGTGTGTCCAAACTTTTGGCCTATACTGTACACACGGAAATACATCAAGTACTGGGTAATATACACGGAAATACATGAAGAACTGCGTGATGTACGGTGGCCCTGAGAGGCCACAGCACACAACAATAAGAAAACACGTGCAAAAAAACCACAGCACAACAGAAGTGTTTCCAGGGGGCACTTTTAAGTGATGCACGCGTGCCTCAACCAGTGGCTTTCCAGTACATAGACAGACCAACAACAGGACAATTTTAACAATTTATTTCTCACTAATACGGCCCCAACAGGCGCATTGCCTTTTGGAGCTACTCAATTCCGAAAACTTTGAAACAAATTGTCAATTCGGCAACGATTTGCGCAAAACTGCCTATATTTGAAATCTAAAGAGTTAATTTCTCGCCTAAAACTTATTCAGAAGTGAATTTAGTGATGAATAAAATGGCGAAAATTGTTAAAATTGTCCCGTTGTTGGTCTGTCTATGTACCGGAAGGCCAATGGTTGAGGCACGTGTGCATCACTTAAAAGTGTCCCCTGGAAACACTTCTGTTGTGGTGTGGACTATTTGCACGTGTTGTCTTATTGGTGCGTGCTGTGGCCTCTCAGGGCCACCGTAGTGATGTACACACGGAAATACATGAAGAACTACGTGATGTACACACGGAAATACATGAAGAACTACGTGATGTACACACGGAAATACATGAAGAACTACGTGATGTACACACGGAAATACATGAAGAACTACGTGATGTACACACGGAAATACATGAAGAACTACGTGATGTACACACGGAAATACATGAAGAACTACGTGATGTACACACGGAAATACATAAAGAACTTTGTGATGTACACACGGAAATACATGAAGAACTACGTGATGTACACACGGAAATACATGAAGAACTACGTGATGTACACATGGAAATACATGAAGAACTACGTGATGTACACACGGAAATACATAAAGAACTTTGTGATGTACACACGGAAATACATGAAGAACTACGTGATGTACACACGGAAATACATGAAGAACTAAGTGATGTACACACGGAAATACATGAAGAACTACGTGATGTACACACGGAAATACATGAAGAACTACGTGATGTACACATGGAAATACATAAAGAACTACGTGATGTACACACGGAAATACATAAAGAACTTTGTGATGTACACGGAAATACATGAAGAACTACGTGATGTACACACGGAAATACATGAAGAACTACGTGATGTACACATGGAAATACATGAAGAACTACGTGATGTACACACGGAAATACATGAAGAACTACGTGATGTACACATGGAAATACATGAAGAACTACGTGATGTACACACGGAAATACATAAAGAACTTTGTGATGTACACACGGAAATACATGAAGAACTACGTGATGTACACACGGAAATACATAAAGAACTTTGTGATGTACACACGGAAATACATGAAGAACTACGTGATGTACACACGGAAATACATAAAGAACTACGTGATGTACACACGGAAATACATAAAGAACTACGTGATGTACACGGAAATACATGAAGAACTACGTGATAAAGAACATGAAGAACTACGTGATACACACGGAAATACATAAAGAACTTTGTGATGTACACACGGAAATACATGAAGAACTACGTGATGTACACGGAAATACATAAAGAACTACGTGATGTACAAGAAAACATGAAGAACTACGTGATGTACACACGGAAATACATAAAGAACTACGTGATGTACACACGGAAATACATGAAGAACTACGTGATGTACACATGGAAATACATGAAGAACTACGTGATGTACACACGGAAATACATAAAGAACTTTGTGATGTACACACGGAAATACATAAAGAACTACGTGATGTACACACGGAAATACATGAAGAACTACGTGATGTACACACGGAAATACATAAAGAACTACGTGATGTACACACGGAAATACATGAAGAACTACGTGATGTACACATGGAAATACATGAAGAACTACGTGATGTACACACGGAAATACATAAAGAACTTTGTGATGTACACACGGAAATACATGAAGAACTACGTGATGTACACACGGAAATACATGAAGAACTGCGTACTAAACACTAGGGGTGGGGGAAAAAAAAAAATCAATTCAGCATAGTATCGCAATATTTTCCGTGCAAATACTTTATCGATACACAGACGCCAAGTATGGATCTTTTATGATATATGTGTTGGTTAGTTTGTCTGCTTGACAATCCCATTTTGCAGCAATAAAATTGAAGTGAGATGACCAAAAAGAGAAATGTATCTTTTTAGATAAAACAGATTCCCCAAAGTTTTCCTTTGGGGACATCATTTGAAATTGGGAAAAATTTGAAGTTGGAAAAAAGGTATTAAATTGCAATATATCGCAGAATATTGCAATATCTTTC
>NC_041347.1:34194555-34199555 GCF_004354835.1 Perca flavescens
AACTAAAGTTATCTAAACTTAAGTTAAAGTTCACCAAACTAAAGTTATCTAAACATAAGTTAAAGTTCACTAAACTAAAGTTATCTAAACATAAGTTAAAGTTCACTAAACTAAAGTTATCTAAACTTAAGTTAAAGTTCACTAAACTAAAGTTATCTAAACTTAAGTTAAAGTTCACTAAACTAAAGTTATCTAAACTTAAGTTAACGTTAACTAAACTAAAGTTATCTAAACTAACTCCTCTACGATGTCGGGGACAGCTGGTACCTGAGGATGTTGTAATGTTCTGCTGGTACCTGAGGATGTTGTAATGTACTGCTGGAACCAGTACCTGAGGATGTTGGGCAGCTCCGGGCTCCTGTAGATGAACTTGTGTTTGTAGGCCAGAGACGAAGAGAAGGGAACAAACTGGACTTTGTGGCCGCTGAGGCTCTTAGACTGGGACGCCATGTGGTACAGCTGCAGGAAGAAGACGGGACAATGTTCATCTAAACCAGTGATCAGTCATCTAAACCAGCGATCGGTCATCTAAACCAGTGATAGGTCATCTAAACCAGTGATCGGTCATCTAAACCAGCGATCGGTAATCTAAACCAGCGATCGGTCATCTAAACCAGTGATCTAAACCAGTGATCGGGTCATCTAAACCAGTGATCGGTCATCTAAACCAGTGATCGGTCATCTAAACCAGTGATCGGTCCTCTAAACCAGCGATCGTTCCTCTAAACCAGTGATCGGTCATCTAAACCAGTGATCAGTCATCTAAACCAGCGATCGTTCCTCTAAACCAGTGATAGGTCATCTAAACCAGTGATCTAAACCAGTGATCGGTCATCTAAACCAGTGATAGGTCATCTAAACCAGTGATCGGTCATCTAAACCAGCGATCGTTCCTCTAAACCAGCGATCGGTCCTCTAAACCAGCGATCGGTCATCTAAACCAGCGATCGGTCATCTAAACCAGTGATCTAAACCAGTGATCGGTCATCTAAACCAGTGATCGGTCATCTAAACCAGCGATCGGTCATCTAAACCAGTGATCTAAACCAGTGATCGGTCATCTAAACCAGTGATCGGTCATCTAAACCAGTGATCGGTCATCTAAACCAGTGATCGTTCCTCTAAACCAGTGATTGGTCATCTAAACCAGTGATTGGTCATCTAAACCAGTGATTGGTCATCTAAACCAGTGATCGTTCCTCTAAACCAGTGATTGGTCATCTAAACCAGTGATCGTTCCTCTAAACCAGTGATCGGTCATCTAAACCAGCAATCGGTCATCTAAACCAGTAATCGGTCATCTAAACCAGTGATTGTTCCTCTAAACCAGTGAATTTCAACCACTGTGCCGTGAGAGATCTTCCTGTGTGCCATGGGAAATTATCCGATTTTACTTAATTCAGGGTTCATATGCATTTTAACCAATACTTTTTGGCAAATTTCCACGACTACGTGTTCCTGAAAATGTCAGTCGACATTCTACAATAATAATACTAATCAGTGTTAAAGTTGACCCTCAGAGGTTTAACTATAAATGAATGATAATTTTTATTTTCACCTATCTACAGCTAGAGGAGACCATGATAAGACCTATTTCACCTATCTACAGCTAGAGGAGACCATGATAAGACCTATTTCACCTATCTACAGCTAGAGGAGACCATGATAAGACCTATTTCACCTATCTACAGCTAGGGTAGACCATCATAAGACCTATTTCAACTATCTACAGCTAGGGTAGACCATCATAAGACCTATTTCACCTATCTACAGCTAGAGGAGACCATGATAAGAACTATTTCAACTATCTACAGCTAGAGGAGACCATGATAAGACCTATTTCACCTATCTACAGCTATGGTAGACCATCATAAGACCTATTTCACCTATCTACAGCTAGGGTAGACCATCATAAGACCTATTTCACCTATCTACAGCTAGGGTAGACCATCATAAGACCTATTTCACCTATCTACAGCTAGGGTAGACCATCATAAGACCTATTTCACCTATCTACAGCTAGAGGAGACCATGATAAGAACTATTTCAACACACGGTGGCAATCAATGGTCAAACTGTTGAATGTGTGGATTCGTATAAATATCTGGGGATGATAATAGACTCCAAACTCACATTTGAAACTAACTGTGAACTGGTACGTAAAAAAAGGGCATCAGCGCCTGTTTTGTTTGAGGAAACTGGGTAAATTCCATGTTGATAAATCCATCATGATCCTTTTTTAATCACACTTTTATTGAATCTGTTTTAACATTTGCGCTAGCAGCCTGGTTTGGGAACCTCAATGTGATAAATAAAAACTCACTCAACCAAGTAGTAAAGTGGTCTAGCACAGTGATTTTCAACCTCTGTGCCGAGTGTGCCGTGAGAGATCGTCCTGTGTGCCGTGGGAAATTATCCGATTTTACTTTATTGGTCCAACAAATTTTTTTATTGAGTTACTGCAAATCATTTTCCATTGTTGCGCATCTGTGCCTCAATATGATGACTGGCAGAGAAATGAAATACTATTCTGTGTCAGTAGGTGGCAGTATAGCGCAATAATGACCTTGTTGATTTAAGACAATAGAATTACTGCCAGCAGGGCAGTAATTTTGCTACCAAAATTTGAGAGCGGTAAATTTGCCCCCTTTTTTTACACGTTAAACGTTAAACATTTCGGTACCTGAGAGCTTATCTGTCCTCTCTGAAAGTTGACAGAGAGCAGAGCTCTGACACAAACACACACTCGCAGAGCGGCAGACGATGCAAACTACGTCGGCTCTGCAGTTTTGTGGAAGTCACGGTGAGTCACGGAGATGCCGATAAAGTGGTTTCAGGTGTGTTTACAGTTTTTCATAACTTCCAGCAGACAGCGTTTGCTGCGATATGATATTAATGGCGAGCCGAAAGCGATCGCGGTGCTGTTGACGTTACGCTTCCTCGGAGCCGAGCAGGCACAGCAGTGGTTTCTATGCCCTGGTGACTGACTGATAGGCTGAGGTTCTTTATTTCTACAGCACCTTATGGTTGTGCCCCTAAAATTTTCAGTTGGGGGCCACTGTGCTCCTAGTGAAAAAAGTGAGTCTGGAGCCCTGCTGCCACCTTTCGCGCGCATCCCGCTGTGCCAGGATGTAAGCAGCAGGGCCGAGATCATCGACGTAAGCCTGCAAAAGCGATGGATACATTTTAAAAAAGAGAAAAATGCAGATTCTGATTATTAGGCTACAATGTGTCATTTTTGGTTGGTGGTGTGCCGCGGGATTTTTTTTTATGTAAAAACTGTGCCGTGGCTCAAAAAAGGTTGAAAACCACTGAACTAGCAATCTGATTGGTGAGCCACAGGCTACCGTGGAGACCCTGTACACAAAACAGGTACAGCGCATAACTAGTTCAATTTTAAACGACAGTTCTCATTTACTGCACACAGAGTTCCAGCTTCTCCCTCTCTGGGCGTAGGTTTACGATCCCCAGGTGTAAAACAAAAAAGACACAAACAGTTTTGTTCCTGTAGCCATTACATTGAGGAACAAGTTATAGCTATATTTTGCACAAGTGTTTACTCGTCTTTTATGTAGGTTAATGTATTATCTTATTCTGGACCGATAAGAACTTTTCTGATGATGTGGGATATTATGATGAGGTCTGACTCTACTGAGATCGTTCAGGTCGTATCCTCGGTAAAACAGTATTATCTCGCGCACGCGTGTGTCAGTACCCGATCCGTTCCACCGGCACAATCCGTTCTGCGGAGATGTGCAAGATGACACGTATGCCATGACGTAGGCGCAGATGATAATGCTGCGTTAATGCCACCACCATCCGTTCTGCGCATGCGCAGCATGTTCCCACGCTAGCCTCCAGCTAACGTTAGTTTAGCTAACAGCTAATTCGGCTAACCGCTAGCTGAGACAGCATGTAATAACTTTAAAAGACCCTCAAAATAAAACTTGAAAATAAACGTTAACATACATAACAGCTGTTACGTCAGCTCTACTTTACTTGTGCTCATTTAAAATACAATCACTCAATATTTGTCTTTATTGTTATTACTGTAAAGTCTTAATTTAGCTGTAGCCTGCTTTTCAACGTAACCGGGGGGCGGTGCCCGTTATTCCGAGGTGGCATGAACGCAGCATTATCATCAGCATCTCTTTTCGGTGTTGTAATTTGTAGATGGTCCCTAAGCACTCGTCTTACTGCCGGCAGCAGCAGCAGCAGCAGAGAGCACAAGCCAGAAGGCAAGAGTTATTTACATAAACTTTCTGGTGTACTTACAAACTTTACAATCCATCGTTTTATGAGTGCATAACCTATTTGTACTACTGTAGACATTTGGATTCATTTTGGGCATTATTAGTGGTCAGTGTAACGCTCATCAGTTCAATTTTCTAAGCACAAACGGAAATTTGGAAAAACAGAAAAATGGGTTCAAATATCCAATATATATAATAAAATATATTTTTTTCCACCTTAACAAATAAAAAATTGGATCTTTAAATTGTTTTTCCAATTTTCTGTTTTTATTCAGAGGATCAGAAATTTAGAAAATTACAAAATTGCGTCTGGGCTCCAATTATTCAATACTGCCACCATGGTATATATAATATTGCCATGGTATATATAATACTGCCGTGGTATACTCTCATTTCCTTGTTCCGCCTAGCTCCGCCCCCCCGCACTCGAAACCATCAGCTGCACCTCTGACCCCAAAGTCTATCAGTTTTTATTTATTTTTTGGTCCATATGAAGTTAATGACCTGCATATTCCACAAAGTAGAGGAAGAGAATACCACGGCAGTATTATATATACCATGGCAGTATTATATATACCATGGCAGTATTATATATACCATGGCAGTATTATATATACCATGGCAGTATTATATATACCACGGCAGTATTGAATAATTGGAGCCCAGACGCAATTTTGTAATTTTCTAAATTTCTGATCCTCTGAATAAAAACAGAAAATTGGAAAAACAGGTTAAAGATCAAATTTT
>NC_041347.1:34224555-34227055 GCF_004354835.1 Perca flavescens
GCTACATGTTTTAAAAATCTATTAAAACATTTCTGAAGATAGTCTGTGTATCTGTTGATCAGCAAGACACCTTTAAAATGTTAGATTTTTAAATGAAGATCGGCCTTTCCGAACAACAGATAATATTGGAAGTTTAGCATGAGTTTCCTAACTATTCTGTCCCGACCAGGAACACCATATGACACAATGATGGTAACATTTACATCAGCTGTATAATTCGGCACTGACAGTATATGATTATACACCAGACAGCGTTCAAAATTGAAGAATATTAAGGATTTTTACATTGCTTGGTTTGGCCTCATTGTATCGATTACGGTCATGAAAGAAGTCAGATTCTACTGGAATAACTGTTGTTGGGTGTGTTGACATTTATGCCGAATTGCTAGATAATTCCTGAACTTTCTAACCATGTATTAAAAACCTTAAAAACGTCTGTGTATCGTTTTATCAGCAGGAAAGACTTTAAAATGTTAGATTTTTAAGTCAAGATCGCCGGAAACACCGAGTCAGTTGGCAGAAGTCAGATTCTACTGAAATAACTGTTGTTTTGTGAGTTGAAGTTTATGCCGAATTGTTAGAGAGTTCCTGAAATTTCTAAACATCTATTAAAAACCTTTCTAAGACGTCTGTGTATCTTTTTATCAGCCGGACAACTTTAAAATGTAAGATGTTTAAATGAAGGTCGCTGCGAACGCCGCGTCAGATGGCTCTCTGCTGTCAATTGGGTTGATTTTTAGCTAACAGGAAGTCAGACTGCGGTGTTACAGCGAAGAAATGTCCCCTCAGACATATCAGATTAAATAAAGACACCCATTCTTACCTCTCAGTCTGGTGGGAGGAAAACGGCTTCACAACATGACTAGCCGAAATCAAGCGTTAATCCGTTTTCAGCGGCGAAAAAACGCTTTTCGTTTCGCGGTTTTGTAGTTTGTCCCAACGCAGCCGCCGCCGCCGAAGCGCCGCGTCATTTTGTGTCGTCATCACAACACTTGGATTTTGCCGCGAAACCGAGCAGACGTCCCCAGTGAGAGACTGTTCTCTTTTTACGGTTACATTAAAAGTGTAATTAATAATTTAACTTTTTGGTCTGCTCGGTGTGTTTGTGTGTAACGGTACCGGGATGTTTTGTGAGAAAGCCATCGAGTTAATCAGAGAGCTTCACCGGATGAGCGACGGGCAACTGCCCGCTTTTAACGTGAGTGAATCGACCCAGAGACGACGATCCTCGTTTAAAAATGTCACCTTTTAAAGTTGTTTTAGTTGGTGAAAAGATACACTGACTTCTAAGAAATGTTTTAATAGATATTCAGGAAGTCTATGAACTCTGGCACATTTCGGCTTAAACACACAACACCAAACAGCAATTATTAGAGTAAAAACTGTCCGTTTACTAACCGTTTTTATAACAGGGATCGACACAACAAGGCAACAAAAAACTTAAAAATCTAACATTTTAAAGTTGTCCGGCTGATAAAAAGATACACAGACGTCTTAGAAAGGTTTTTATTAGATGTTTAGAAAGTTCAGGAAGTCTCTAACAATTCGGCATACACGTCAACTCACCAAACAACAGTTATTTCAGTAGAATCGGACTTCTGCCAACTGACTCGGTGTTTGCGGCGATCTTGACTTAAAAATCTAACATTTTAAAGTTTTTCCTGCTGATTAAAAGATACACAGACGTTTTTAATATATTTTTAGAAAGTTCAGGAACTCTCTAACAATTCGGCATAAATGTCAACATACCAAACAATAGTTATTTCAGTAGGATCTGACTTCTTTCATGACAGTAATCGATACAACAAGGCCAAACCAAGCAACGTAAAAAGCCTTAATATTCTTCAATATTGAACGCTGTCTGGTGTTTAATCATATACTGTCAGTGCCGAATTATACAGCTGATGTAAATGTTACCATCATTGTGTCATATGGTGTTCCTGGTCGGGACAGAATAGTTAGGAAACTAATACTAAACTTTGAATATTATCTGTTGTTCGGAAAGGCCGATCTTCATTTAAAAATCTAACATTTTAAAGGTGTATTGCTGATCAACAGATACACAGACTATCTTAAGAAAGTTTTTAATAGATTTTTAAAACATGTACCAACTCTGTCACATTTCGGCATGAACACAACACACCAAACAATAGTTATTACAGTACAAACTGGCTACTGCCATGACAGTAATCGGCACAACGAATCAACGTAATTTAAATATTCCTCAATATTGAACGCTGTCTGGTGGTGAATCATATACTGTCAGTGCCGAATTATACAGCTGATGTTACTGTTTGAATACATGTGTTATATCGTGTTCTAGGTAGGTACATTGATAGAAGAAATTAAGTAAACGTAAAATTGGAAGAATTTTGAACGGAGTTTGGTTTTCAGGTGGACTCCAGTAGAATGTGTGTGAATAAAGTGTGATGTGTTGTGGTTTCCAGGAGGATGTTCTCCGACAGGTGCTCCAGGAAATGGAAGCTCTTTATGAACAGAA
>NC_041347.1:34252055-34272055 GCF_004354835.1 Perca flavescens
AGACAGACCAACAGACAGACAGACAGGATTGACAGGAATGACTCCTACTGTCACCGAATGATGAAGAGATAGAGATCTGCACATTTTCTCACCTCTTCTTGGCGCAGTCGTCCTCCAGATTGTGGACTTCTTGCTGCAGGACGCCCAGTCGCTCCTGCAGAGCTCCGTTCTCTAAACGGACTTCCTCCAGCTGAGTCCTGCAGCCAACAAACGACAACAACAACACGAGGAGTCACCACTCTCTGGGAAATGACACGGAAATATCAGGAGAATAAAAAAAACCTGAAGAAGTTCTTATTTAATGTGATTGTGTGTGTGTATATGTACTGTATGCACCAATCACAGAGGTAGGGTTGCTAATGTGGCAATAAACTCCTTCCTGATTCTGATTCACGAATTTGAGTTTCTAAAGATCAGCTGGCTGGGGGCTTCAGTCTGCTTCAAACAAAGTGCTCGTCAGACCGTAAACATCTCAGATTTATGCAGAGTTGGAAAGTAAAAAATGACATTAACTCCCGTTACTGTAATTGGTCCGTGTAACACTTATCAGTTCAATTTTCTAAGCACAAACGGACATTTGGAAAAACAGAAAAATAGGTTAAAATATCAAATTTTTCCGCCTTGACAAATGAAAAAAAATTGGATCTTTAAACTGATTTTCCAATTCTCTGTTTTTTATTCAGGCGATCAGAAATTGAGAAAATTACGTCTGAACTCCAGTTATTCACAATACTCCCATGGTATTCTCTCCCTCGTTCCTCCTAGCTAGATACCAACGATTGATTGGCTCTTATCGTGGGTGTGTCTGCATTCAAGAAGACTCGGGGGGGGCAGTCATGTTGACGCTGGATAATTACTATGTTAAAAGCACCAAACTTACTTACTTTAAATATAGACACTAGGCGATTTTGATTCAAGTCTGTGTTGGATATTGACCAGCATTTCACCCTCTTGGTGAACGCTGAATGTTTTAATGCGTAACTATAGGCGGTAACGAGGGAGAGAATACCATGGCAGTATTGTGAATAATTTAAGCCCAGACGCAATTTTGTTAATTTTTTTTAAAATTTCTGATCCTTCTGAAAAACAGAAAATTGGACAAACCGGTTAAAGAGACAATTTTTTTAATTTATCAAGGTGGAAAAAAATGAGAAATTGGATATTTGAACCCATTTCTGCAGTTCTTTTGTACTTTAACCCTTGTGCTGTCTTCCTGTCGACCATGCAACCTTTTGTTTTTCTGGGTCAAAATTTTAAATTAAAAAAATATTTTTGTCATCTCTTTCGAAACTTGTCGCTTTTCCTCCGATCTTTTTGTCAATTTTTTCCCAATTTTTTTGTCCCTTTTTCACGATCTTTTTTGTCAAATTTTGCGGGTTTTTTTCAATGTTCTTTTATTTAATTTTTTTCAAATGATATACAATTGAATAAAACACCCAAATTCAATGAAAGTAGTGAACTGATCATGTATTTTACTTGTGAAGAGCGTTGGATGGGACCATCCACGTTATTTTTTTGGACAATTTGGATGAAAGAAACCCAAATTTTTTTTTTTTTTTTTTTTTTTTTAAATGGGTCAAATTTAACCCAAGGAAACGGGAGGGTTAATGTAGTTTGTAGTTTTTTTGCCGTTTATTTAAAGCAAACTGAGCCTTAAAGGACCACGCCAACTTATTGGGACTTTATCTTATTCACTGTAACCCCCAGAGTTAGACTAGTCCATACATACCCTTCTCATCTCTTATTGGGACTTTATCTTATTCACTGTAACCCCCAGAGTTAGACTAGTCCATACATACCCTTCTCATCTCTTATTGGGACTTTATCTTATTCACTGTAACCCCCAGAGTTAGACTAGTCCATACATACCCTTCTCATCTCTTATTGGGACTTTATCTTATTCACTGTAACCTCCAGAGTTAGACTAGTCCATACATACCCTTCTCATCTCTTATTGGGACTTTATCTTATTCACTGTAACCCCCAGAGTTAGACTAGTCCATACATACCCTTCTCATCTCCGTGCGTGCTGTAACGCTGTCTGACGCCCCCAGCATTAGCTTAGCTTAGCACAGATCCTGCAGGTAAATGGTTCCAGTAATCCTACTGCTCCCAATAAGTGACAAAATAACACCAACATGTTCCTATTTACAAGTTGTGATTTGTAGAGTCACAGCGTGTACAAAAAACAAGGTCACATGACACACAGACATATTCTAACAAACCGGGAACTATATTCTCAGAAAGGCGAAGCTCTGCTACTTCTGCTACTTGGGCAAAGTGATTTGCTTTGCAGCAAGCCTGTCTGAGAATATAGTATATTGTACACGCTGTGACTCTACTAGGGCTGTGTTCGATTGAAGAAATTCTTAGTTGACTAACACTCATTCAGTTGTATCGACTAATCCATTAGTTGATTTAATGGACAGATCTGTAAATCTGAGTTTCTCCACAAAGAGTCGTGCTAAAATCACCACTTTAATTCTTGTGTTTACCAGAGATGTGCTCGTACGTTTCTTGGAAATACGTCATTCAGCATGAAAACAGCATCAGACATGACTAATGGACTAAAGAGATCTAAGTTGACTAAGACCAAAACCACCGATTAGTCGACTAATCCACTAAGAGGGAGCAGACCTACACTCTACAAATCAAAGCATGTAAATAGGAACATGTTGGTGTTATTTTGTCACTTATTGGGAGCAGTAGGATTACTGGAACCAGTTACCTGCAGGATCTGTGCTAAGCTAAGCTAATGCTGGGGGCGTCAGACAGCGTTACAGCACACACAGAGATGAGAAGGGTATGTATGGACTAGTCTAACTCTGGGGGTTACGGTGAATAAGATAAAGTCCCAATAAGTTGGCGTGGTCCTTTAAATCTTAACAGAACAAATGAATCTTCATCCTGTCAAAAAGAGTTTGTTTTATAATGAAATCAAAATTTAATAATGAAATCAGAATTTTTATAATGAAATCAGAATTTTAAAATGAAATCAGAATTTAAGCATTTCACATTTGAGTTCAAGTTTCAGCGCTGAGAGAAAAGTAGGCACACAAAGACAACGTGACAACGGACACACAGACGACAAACACGCTATTCACAAGTCTGTCATGCGTTTGTCATTCGGTTAGCGATGAGAGTTGAAGAGTTAAAGCATTCCAGGCAGAGCGAGTCGGCCGCGGTGCATTGTGGGGGATGATTGTGAGCGTTTTCATTCCGTTAGCAGAGCGTCTACCTGTTGGGGGAAAAGAAGCATGATCGATGCGGTTAGTGATTTAAGTACTCAGACGAGAGTTCGGCTGTGTCTGGGATCAGTCACTCCTTCACTTCTCCCTACGTGGGCATTTTCTCTGCTCCAACAGTTAACGTTAGTGCTACTGTTGCTATGGCAGCATTACCTTATTCTCCCAAAACAACAACAACAACCCCCAACTATAAGGGAATGTCCCACTCTGGCCACCTTTAAGAGCCAGGTAAAGGTGTGGTTCAGAGCTAACCAAACGTGCAACCACCTCTGACTGCATGCTGTACCGTATTAGCCCAGCAGAGTGTGCTAATGAATTGCGTCTTCGTCTTAACTAGGGTTGGGTATCGTTTGGTTTTTTTTCGATTCCGGTGCTAAATAGATACTTTTAAAACTGTGCCGGTGCCTGAACCGGTACTTTTCAATAAAAAAAAAAAAAAAAAAAAAAAAAATAAGGGTAGTAAACAATAGTCAGTGACTTGTTTATTGCTAAGGCCATGGTCAAAATTAAAGATTTAATAATAACGTAATATAACTATAACTATAACAATAACTTATTTCACCAGTAAATTGCTGTTGAACCCCAGATGGGAAAAGGGTATTTTACAATTACTGTGAATGCACCACGAGGCTACCTGTTTTAAGTGACTCTGTGTTGTTTAATTCCGACAATGGCAGCTGCAAGTGAACACACCGTCTGTGTTGTTTAATTCCGACAACGGCAGTTGCTAGTGAACGCACCGTCTGTGTTGTTTAATTCCAACAACTGCAGCTGCAAGTGAACGCACCGTCTGTGTAGTTTAATTCCGACCATATAAACATACTGTATATCTATGAATTGTTACATCCCGCTGTTGAAGTCCTCCACAGTGAAATCCAGTCACACTTTACACTGTTTAACGTTAGCTGTCAGCATTTTAACCGTGATTAATCCAGCTGCTAGCTAAAGCTAGGCTAACGTTACATGCTGTCAGGTGTAGTGTAAAGTCAGGCACCGAAATGAGGCACCGAAACTTTCGTTCTTATTCGGTCTCGTTACTACCGTTTACGTCGGCACCGGGTTCCCTATTGGCACCGAGTTTCGGTACCCAACCCTAGTCTTAACACTTACTAATAAATTGTCTTGATTGCTTTTTTTCCTCATTTTGTTTTTCCTTGCTTCACAGATCAAATGTTATTACTGTATATATTTTGTCTTCGAGCTAACCCAGTATGGGTCTCCCCTACTTGTATGCTGTACCGTATTAGCTTAGTGAAGCATATGTATGTTGGGTCTCTGTTTTAACATTTACTAATAATTTGTCCTGTTTTTCCTTTTCTTTCGTCCTGTTTTATCCTGTTTTAAATAGCAAATGTTAAGTGTTTATCTTATGTCGGCACGTTTTCTTAAATAATGCGATCGCATAATCGCGTTTTTCTGGAGGGACTGCTTATCGTGCAGCCCTACTTGTCACCACGCTAAACATCTTTTCTGGGGGACACAGTGACCGTGAACAGTGAGTGATTCCAGACACAGCCTGAGTTGTGATTCAGATCCCGTGATTTGGGATCTCCGAGACGGTTCTCATGCTTCCTACGAACCTGTGCGGACTGGCCGGGTCCATCTCGTCCTCCAGAGCCAGAACCAGCCGCTCCAGCTCTATCAGCTGCTGCGTCATCTTCTTCTTCTCTCGTTCAAAGTCTCGCTTCGCCTCGAGGGAATTTACTCGCCGCAAGGTATCGCTGGCGTCCGCCACCTCGGCCCGCAGCCGATCCACCTGGCCGGTTTTGGAGTTGAGCTTCGTCCGGAGCTCCAGGACCAGGTCTGCGGTCTCGTTGAGCTGGGCGCTGAGCTCTCCCAGATGTTCTCTGAGCGTCGAGATCTCGGCCTCCATCTCCACGATCTGGCTGGCGAGCTGGTCGGCCAGACGGGCGTAGCCGGTGTTCTCCTGGCTCAGACGACAGACTTCTTCCTTCTCGTCGCGCAGAGCCTCCTGCAGACGACAGACTTCTTCCTTCTCGTCGCGCAGAGCCTCCTGCAGACGACAGACCTGTTCCTTCTCGTCGCGCAGAGCCTCCTGCAGACAACAGACCTGTTCCTTCTCGTTGAGCAGAGCCTCCTGCAGACGACAGACCTGTTCCTTCTCGTTGCGCAGAGCCTCCTGCAGACAACCGACCTGTTCCTTCTCGTTGAGCAGAGCCTCCTGCAGACGACAGACCTGTTCCTTCTTGTCGCGCAGAGCCTCCTGCAGACGACAGACCTGTTCCTTCTCGTTGAGCAGAGCCTCCTGCAGACAACCGACCTGTTCCTTCTCGTTGCGCAGAGCCTCCTGCAGACAACAGACCTGTTCCTTCTCGTTGCGCAGAGCCTCCTGCAGACAACAGACCTGTTCCTTCTCGTTGAGCAGAGCCTCCTGCAGGCGACAGACCTGTTCCTTCTCGTTGCGCAGAGCCTCCTGCAGACAACCGACCTGTTCCTTCTCGTTGAGCAGAGCCTCCTGCAGACGACAGACCTGTTCCTTCTTGTCGCGCAGAGCCTCTTGCAGGCGACAGACCTGTTCCTTCTCGTCGAGCAGAGCCTCCTGCAGACAACCGACCTGTTCCTTCTCGTTGAGCAGAGCCTCCTGCAGACAACCGACCTGTTCCTTCTCGTTGCGCAGAGCCTCCTGCAGACAACCGACCTGTTCCTTCTCGTTGAGCAGAGCCTCCTGCAGACGACAGACCTGTTCCTTCTTGTCGCGCAGAGCCTCCTGCAGACGACAGACCTGTTCCTTCTCGTTGAGCAGAGCCTCCTGCAGACAACCGACCTGTTCCTTCTCGTTGCGCAGAGCCTCCTGCAGACAACAGACCTGTTCCTTCTCGTTGCGCAGAGCCTCCTGCAGACAACAGACCTGTTCCTTCTCGTTGAGCAGAGCCTCCTGCAGGCGACAGACCTGTTCCTTCTCGTTGCGCAGAGCCTCCTGCAGACAACCGACCTGTTCCTTCTCGTTGAGCAGAGCCTCCTGCAGGCGACAGACCTGTTCCTTCTTGTCGCGCGCAGAGCCTCTTGCAGGCGACAGACCTGTTCCTTCTCGTTGAGCAGAGCCTCCTGCAGACAACCGACCTGTTCCTTCTCGTTGAGCAGAGCCTCCTGCAGACAACCGACCTGTTCCTTCTCGTTGCGCAGAGCCTCCTGCAGACAACAGACCTGTTCCTTCTCGTTGCGCAGAGCCTCCTGCAGACAACAGACCTGTTCCTTCTCGTCGCGCAGAGCCTCCTGCATACGACAGACTTCTTCCTTCTCGTCGCGCAGAGCCTCCTGCAGACGACAGACCTGTTCCTTCTCGTCGCGCAGAGCCTCCTGCAGGCGACAGACCTGTTCCTTCTCGTCGCGCAGAGCCTCCTGCAGGCGACAGACCTGTTCCTTCTCGTCGCGCAGAGCCTCCTGCAGGCGACAGACCTGTTCCTTCTCGTCGCGCAGAGCCTCCTGCAGACGACAGACCTGTTCCTTCTCGTCGCGCAGAGCCTCCTGCAGACGACAGACCTGTTCCTTCTCGTCGCGCAGAGCCTCCTGCAGACGACAGACCTGTTCCTTCTCGTCGCGCAGACAGCATCTGAGCTGCGTCAGAGCTTCCTGCAGACGTTGCTCAGCGCTCCTCCTCAGCTCAGACTCCTCCGAGACACCGTCCAGCTGCAGCTGCAACGTGTCCACGGCCATCGCCTGCTCCTTCAGATCCTGGATCAGCCGGGCGCGGTCTGTCCTCAGCGAGTCTAGCTCTGCGGCCCGTTTGGCGAGACAGTCCTGCAGAGTCTGCAGCTCGGCCCTCAGGGCGTCCAGCGTCTGCTCTCTGGCGCCGAGCCGCGCCCGCTGCTGGACGAAAGCGTCAGAGAGGCGGCCGTAGTTATCTTTCGCCTCCTGGCGGCCCTGCAGGATGCTGTCGGAAGCCGCGCGCAGGTTTTCCAGCTCCTCTTTCAGCCGACTCGCCTGAAGAAGAAGCTCGTCCTTCTCCGACGCCGTACGTTCGTTGGAAAGCTCGTGAGACTCCAGGACGGCGAGCCGAGCACGAGTCTCCTCCATGCGGGCTTCCAGCTCCGAGCAGCGTCCGCGCGAAGCTCCGAGCTCCTGTAAAGCGGCCTCCGATTGGCTGATGTGCAGCTGGGCGCTCTGCTGTGCAAGGTCCTTCTCCCGGTGGAGCTGAGAGAGCTGCCGCTCGGCTTCCTCCCTGCCCGGCGTTCGTCACAGCGAGATGTACAGTACAGGACACACCTTCTCATTCAAATGCGTTTCCTTTTTATTTTCATGACTATTTACATTGTAGATTCTCACTGAAGGCATCAAAACTATGAATGAACACATATGGAATTATGTACTTAACAAAAAAATGTGAAATAACTGAAAACATGTCTTATATTTTAGATTCTTCAAAGTAGCCACCCTTTGCTTTTTTATTAATAAGGGAAAAACTTCCACTAATTATCCCTGATAAAGCACACCTGTGAAGGTAAAACCATTTCAGGTGACTACCTCATGAAGCTCATTGAGAGAACACCAAGGGTTTGCAGAGTTATCAAAAAAAGCAAAGGGTGGCTACTTTGAAGAATCTAAAATATAAGACATGTTTTCAGTTATTTCACACTTTTTTGTTAAGTACATAATTCCATATGTGTTCATTCATAGTTTTGATGCCTTCAGTGAGAATCTACAATGTAAATAGTCATGAAAATAAAAAGGAAACGCATTGAATGAGAAGGTGTGTCCAAACTTTTGGCCTGTACTTTAACTGGTTACTCGGCGATAATGAATAAATACACCTGCCGGTTGACAGACGCTCACACTTCCTGTTGATGCCACTCACGCTGCACGTCCCTCCATTTGATTGGACGTTGGAGATGTTTCTTATAGCTTTTATGTTACAGAATTAATCTTAAAGCAGCACCAATCAATGTTTTTTATATTTAAAAATTAAGCAAATGACCGATAAAAGGACAAATTTGGCGCAAAAATGACCCGAGGGGTTAATAACATGTGTACCTAGGGCTGGGTATCGTTCATAAATATTCGATACCGCTACAGATATCAATACCGTGACTTTGATACAGGTTCCTTAACGATACTTTTTTCAATACCAATTTTATAAAACAAGAAATTACAACATTACACAAATCTTAAATTTATTTTTCGGCTCCTACTACGAGAGCCTTGTCTCTCTGTGTGTAAAGTAGAGTTTTTCCTGCCTGTCTCTACGACGTGTAATGTTAAACAGACAATCAGCAGCGTTATTAGATCTTTGAGATAAGGTATTGAAATTGGGTATTGAATGATGAGGCAGTTTTCGATACTCAATACTTTAGAGGCAATTCGGTCGGTGCCTAACAAGTATTGAATTCGGTACCCAGCCCTATGCGTACCGAGTCGACAGTTCTCTGGGACATGTTGTCATGCTAATCCAACGTGACCAGTTAGATCACAAACCGCTAATTAGCTTCTAACGCTAGTCGTCAGGACAGAGGGGAAAGTAAAAAAAAGTCACTATTTCTACACCACTAACAAGGCTCAAAATATCACCACACTTCCACGGTAGCATAATGCGAGTCCCTACATGCTAAGACAAGCATTGAGAACTTTATAAGTGTACAGACAGTTTGTTACAAAGATAGTTAATAACAGACAGTAGCGTTCACGTATACAGGCGGGCGCCCCCTGGGGAAATCAGTCATGACCAGTCCGACGACAAACGCTTATATTTTAATAAACCGATATAATTGCTATCGACCCATTGGGACAACCACGGACCTTGGGAGATTTCAAGTGACAGTTCAGCTCAAGTTGCACGGAGTTCGACGTTCGACTGGTCGTGATTAGGGTTTAATATTTTTCCCGAAAATAAGATGAATCAGATCCCGGGAAATGGCTGTGTTTTTTTGGTTTGTTTTTATCTCAAACTGCATCACTATCATTCAAATATGTGTTCCCAAAATCCCAAACTGACATTTTTTATATTATTTGTATCAATATAATATAGTATAAATATACATATTTGGATCCAGTGAGGTTAGGTTAACTAGAGGGGCAGTGAGGGAAGACTGCATTATCCCACGGAGAAAAACTGCTTTTGGTCAGGCTGTCTTCTCCGTAAGAGCAGTTCAGCACTGGAACACCGTGCCGGCAACTATTAGAGAGTCTTTGTCATTCTTTACATTCAAAAAGAATGCAAAAAAATGGCTGGTAGAGAGCCAAACTTGTGGGCACTAATGTTATCTGTGTGCATTTAAACGTTATCTAAGTATTTTACTGGAATTTGTATTTATTAAACCATAATGTGTTGTATGTAATTTTATCTTGTGATTTTATACCTGTCATTATTTTAAAGGTTGCCTGTTTTACATCTGGCTGGGGGGACTACCGATGAAAATTAGCACTTTTGAGCTAACTCGTGAACATTTACATTGTTTCAATGTTGATTAATGCTCACTGTCCCCTTTCAAAAATAAAGAAATTGAAATTAAAAAAAATGTATAGGACTAAAGAACACAGTTTATGTCCATCATCAACACAGTTTGCAATGATCAATTCTGCTGCGTGATCTAGTGAGCTGCGTGCTGCAGCGCTAATTATGAAATGCCAGGTGGGATGTCTGCGACTTGTCTTCTGAAAATCTAGGCAACCCTTCTATAAATCAATGTTTTATAGAAATCTATTATAAAAACTAACGAAATATGGTTAAGTAAACCACTGAATGATTCTTAAACCATTACGTTATCGAAATCCATTCTGTGGCTGTTGAGGATGTGTAAACGGCTGCAAACGGGAATAATCACTCGAAGTTAACCAAATATGTCTTTATTAGGGCAGGGCCAAACAAAATTAAAGAAAATGATCCTCAGAAATGTACAATTGTGTGCAGTGTGCACACAATTGTACAGGCCTGTCTTTAATGAATGAATGTATTGAGCCTGTGTAATGATTTAGGGAGCCTGTGTTACCGTAGCTACCGTCACCTGCATCAACGTTACCGTTTGAGAACAATAGACACGCACTCCTCGCCTTTTTTTATTTTATTTCCCGTTTCCCATCATAACCTTTCCCGGGAAACGGAAAATGGTTTTGATCAGATTTCCCGGGAATCCCGTTTCCCGGGATTGAACCCTAGTCATTTCCGTAAGATAGCATACGCTACTGTCTTCTATAAACTCTTTTTAATAAACAAAGTTTACAAAGTTCTCAATGGCTTGGGTTTACATGTAGGGAGCCTCATTTTGATTTGATATATTTTTGGATTTGAAAGACAACATAATCCAAAAGGATAGCATGTTAAAAGTGTGAACACTTATTTCCAACATGGTCCTTGGTGTTAGAACATGTAACACATAACAAAGACCTTATTGCAGGACAAAGACAATAACATTTAACACAAATCATCCATGGTTCAAAAGCATTCTAAAATCAGAGAATCACAGATCACATCAAATAATCAGTCTACTCAAATTAAAAAGATCGGCTATACTCTATTCCAGGGGTCACCAACCTTTTTGAAACTGAGAGCTACTTCATGGGTATTGAGTCATACGAAGGGCTCCCAGTTTGATACACTCTTCTGAAATAACAAATTTGCTCAGTTTGCCTTTAGTTATATATGATTATTAATGATTAATGATACTCATCTATGTGAAGACACTGATCATGTTAATGATTTCTCACAATAATTATCAACAATGACTTAACAAGGTGGGAAACAGATAATATCAATATTAAATTTTCATTTTTAGAACAGGCCTGAGGGCTACTCATGTGGTCCTTGGGGGCTACCTGGTGCCCGTGGGCACCGTGTTGGTGACCCCTGCTCTATTCCATATAAATGCCTTAACCTGATGTCTGAAAGCCCCTCTGGTATTTACAATTTTCAGGGAAAGTGGCAGATTATTCCACAATGTTATACCTGTATAAAAATAAAAGACTCTGGGCACTTTAACAAGAACGGACACTGGCCCTAGTATTGTGATAATGCTGTGTATGAACCATTGTTATGTGGGAGTGTAGATATTTGGGAGCAGAGCCATTTATGACATTATACATAAGATTCAACTTTAACTGCTCCACTCTAATATGTACTGGCAGCAGTCCTACCCTTTTAAAAGCATCTCTTCCAATATGAGGATGACATTTTGCATCCTTTGCATTCTGTTTTTAACTCTTCTGCTACAGTGGAAGTGTGGTGCTATTTTGAGCCTTGTTAGTGGTGGAGAAATATAGATTTATTTTTACCTTTACTTCGGTACACATATGTTATTAACCCCTGGGGTCATTTTGCGCCAGATTTGTCCTTTAAAAGATGCACAAAAACGTTTAAGAGTTATGAACTAAACTGTTCTGTGTATGCTCTACTTCTCTCCTTCAATAATAGATAGTGTAACGGAGATACAAAGTGAATAATTCAGACATCAAATGTTTTATTTACATCTGAAATAGTTTCATGTAGTGGATGTCCCCACAGTCAGTGTGTGTGTGTGTGTGTGTGTGTGTGTCTCTGTGTGTGTGTGTGTGTGTGTGTGTGCATCTCTGTGTGTGTGTGTGTGTGTGTGTGTGTGTGTGTGTGTGTGTGTGTGTGTGTGTGTGTGTGTCTGTGCGTCTGCGTGTGTCTGTGTGTGTCTGTGCATGTGTGTGTGTGTGTGTGTGTGTTTGTGTGTGTGCTGCATCTGTGTGTGTGTGTGTGTGTCTGTGCATGTGTGTGTCTGTGTATGTGTGTGTGTGTGTGTGTGTGTAAGTGTGTGTCTGTGCGTGTGCTGCATCTGTGTGTGTGTGTGTGTCTGTCTGTGCGTCTGTGTGTGTCTGTGTGTGTCTGTGCATGTGTGCGTCTGTGTGTGTCTGTGCATGTGTGTGTGTGTGTGTGTGTGTGTGTGCCTGTGTCTGTGCATGTGTGTGTGTGTGTGTGTGTGTGTGTGTGCATCTGTATGTGTGTGTGTGCATCTGTGTGTGTGTGTGTGTGTGTGTGTGTGTGTGTGTGTGTCTGTGTCTGTGCATGTGTGTGTCTGTGTCTGTGCATGTGTGCGTCTTTGTGTGTCTGTGCATGTGTGTGTGTGTGTGTGTGTGTGTGTGTGTGTGTGTCTGTGTCTGTGCATGTGTGTGTGTGTGTGTGTGTGTGTGTGTGTGTGTGTGTGTGTGTGCATCTGTATGTGTGTGTGTGTGTGTGTGTGTGTGTGTGTGTGTGTGTGTGTGCGCATCTGTATGTGTGTGTGTGTGTGTGTGTGTGTGTGTCTGTTAACCTAGAGGAAACTCTGCTGTGTTTAGATCTAAAAAGGGTTATGTTCAGCTGATATGTCCTGTAAATAAATCATTTGCTGTCCGAATTATTCAGGTTTCATCTCCGTAAGAATACTTATTACTGAAGAACATCAACAGTCTCTGAACAAGCAGCCGTCCCTGTGCATGCTGGGTAACAGACGCTCTGATGTCACCACCCACCTGACCAGCATCAGATCCTGGTCCATCTTCAGCTTCAGCTCGGCCTCCAGCTGCTCCTTCTCAGCGCTCAGTCTCTGGACCAGGTTACCGATCTCTCGGGCAAAGTTCTGCTCCAGCTCCGCACGCTCCCGTTGCATCCTGGGAAAACACGTTCAAAAACCGTGAAACGCTGCTCACAAACTCGTTAAAAGGGTATTTCTTTCAACCTGGATCTTTTTTTTCCCCCACTGTTTTTGTGTCCAAGTGACTAATGGGAACAACAATCTTTAAAATTGGGAAAAACAAGCTTTAATGTAACCCTGTTCAGCAGCAGTTAAGAGTCCACTAAAAGTTCTCTAAAAGTGTCTGACAACATTATGGGATGGATCCCTACAGAGATAGACCTTTTAGTTAAAGAGTAAGATCCTTTTAGTTTAACATGAAACAGCCCCAAAATCACCATCACCAAACCCACCAGACTCCATGTAAATAATCAGGACTTTTAGCGTGTATAGAGCCAGCATATCTCCACCAGACTCCATGTAAATAATCAGGACTTTTAGCGTGTATAGAGCCAGCATATCTCCACCAGACTCCATGTAAATAATCAGGACTTTTAGCGTGTATAGAGCCAGCATATCTCCACCAGACTCCATGTAAATAATCAGGACTTTTTGTTGCCCCAGATGCTGCGCATCGGAGTGTAAATGTGTGTGAATGATCATCTGATGAGTAGGTGGCAACTTGTACGGCACCCTCGGCCACAGTGTATGAATGTGTTTGAATGGTTCTTGTACAATGTTAAAGCGCTTTGAGTAGTCGTTGAGACTAGAAAAGCGCTATATTTTACATTATACATTCACATTTACATTACTTTATTCATATAGCACATTTCAGCAACAGGGCAATTCAAAGTGCTTTACATAAAACATTAAAGAGCAGTTAGAAGACAATTAAAAACAAATTAAAAACATTAAAAGACAGGAATAAAATTGATAGTGCAGTATAACAATAAAAGTTACAGTGCAGTATAAAATTTAAAGTTAATAAAATAGATTATTTAATGAAAAGCAACCTCAAAAAGATAGGTCTTTAGCTTGGATTTAAAAGAACAGAGTTGCAGCGGACCTGCAGGTTTCTGGGAGTTTGTTCCAGATATGTGGAGCATAAAAACTGAACGCTGCTTCTCCCTGTTTAGTTCTGACTCTGGGGACAACAAGTAGACCTGTCCCAGACCACCTGAGAGGTCTGGGTGGGTCTCAGTGTAGTAGCAGATCACAAATGTATTTTGGCCCTAAAATTTAGTGATTTATGAACCAGTAAAAGTATTTTGAAATCAATTCTTTGAGGCACTGGACGCCAGTGTAGAGACTGAGACAGAGAATCAGGTCTTATAGCGTGTATAGAGCCAGCATATCTCCACCAGACTCCATGTAAATAATCAGGACTTTTATCATCGTAAAACACACTTCATTCAGAGTGGACAGAAACTAAATAAAACTACCAAAAGCCGTCTTGGTTCATCTTTCCACTGTTCCAACAATCATCACTCTGGTTTGGTTGAAATAAACCCTTAATTCACCCATTTACATGTGGAGATATGCTGGCTCTATACACGCTAAAAGTCCTGATTATTTAACATGGAGTCTGGTGTAGATATGCTCTCTCTATACACACTAAAAGTCCTGATTATTTACATGGAGTCTGGTGGAGATATGCTGGCTCTATACACGCTAAAAGTCCTGATTATTTACATGGAGTCTGGTGGAGATATGCTGGCTCTATACACACTAAAAGTCCTGATTATTTACATGGAGTCTGGTGGAGATATGCTGGCTCTATACACGCTAAAAGTCCTGATTATTTACATGGAGTCTGGTGGAGATATGCTGGCTCTATACACGCTAAAAGTCCTGATTATTTACATGGAGTCTGGTGGAGTTTGGTGATGGTGATGTCGGGGCTGTTTTATGTAACTTTACATTGGAGGTTGTTCAGTCTTGCTTAATACTGGACCAATTTCACAGACTAGCAGCTGAACAGTCATTGAACATGTTTCTGCAGTCGTCTTCCTCACCTGCGCTCCTGCTCGTTGCTCCACCCTCCTCCTCCTCCTCCTCCTCCGCCATGTTGGATCTGAGTCTGCAGTTTCTCCTTCAGCTGCTTCACCTGCTGCTCCGCCTGAGCTTTCTGATCCTCCAGCTCACTGATCTCCATCTGACACACAGACAAGTCAGACAAGTCTGGAAGTGCAATAACCTTGTGTGTCTGTCTGTGTGTGTGTGTGTGTGTGTGTGTGTGTGTGTGTGTGTGTGTGTGTGTGTGTGTGTGTGTGTGTGTGTGTGTGTCTGTGCATGTGTGCTTGTGTGTGTGTGTGTCTGTCTGTGCATGTGTGTGTCTGTGCGTGCGTGTGTGTTTGTGCGTTACTTTTTACTTCTACTCCGCTACACTTCAGAGAGAAATATTGTACTTTTTACTCCACTACATTCATCTGTTACAGCTTTAGTTACTAGTTACTTTACACATTAAGATTTCCACACACACACACACACACACACACACACACACACACACACACACACACACTCAGACACTCAGACACACACACTCAGACACACACACACTCAGACACACACACACTCAGACACACTTTATAAAATCTGATTCGATTTGATTCTAAAGTAAACTAGCCGACAATGTAATGACCTACAAGTCCAGCTGAGATGATGAGACCATGAAACACACAACTGGTTGGATCCTTTACACACACTACAGTGTGTGTGTGTGTGTGTGTGTGTGTGTGTCATTAGGACTGTTCGGATCCTTTACACTTTCTAAAATAGGACTGTTCTTTACTTTTAATACTTTAACTACATTTTCCTGATGATACTTACAGACTTTAACTGTAACAGAGTATTATTACAGTGTTGTATTAGCACTTGTACTGCAGTAAAGGATCTGAATACTGCGCTGGCTCATGGTTACCTTGAAGGCCTGAGAGATATCTTTCCGCTCCACCTCCATGCTCTGCCTCATCACCTCCAGGCTGCGCTCGTAGTAGTTCACCTGCACGAAGGTTTCAAACACATTTTAACACACAACGTATTCCTGAGGAAGTCAAATCTACACTCTAACCTCTACAGTATCATAGGGTCACACACTAGGAGGAAAATATGTGATACATTTGTTGCTGTATTTATGGTTTATTCTCATTTATGTTCAAAGCTATAGTACATTGTTTCTGTCTCCCCCATGAGGAATTCTAAGTAATGACAACAACACTGTCGGCGCGTCCACATGATACAAGCCTTACATGATCTCGCACCCCACTCCTTTCTGATTCTGATAACGTTGTTGAATATCACGATATAACTTGTGATAAATAAACAGATATTAAAGTTCTGCTGCTTTCAGTATTCTGCTAAAATCCAGCAAATGGCTTGTTGGATTTAATAAAAGGAAATCATCAGTCTATCCTGGAAAGGATCCCTACAGAGATAGACCTTTTAGTTAAAGAGTAAGATCCTTTTATTTTAACATGAAACAGCCCAGAAATCACCATCACCAAACTACACCAGACTCCATGTAAATAATCAGGACTTTTAGCGTGTATAGAGTCAGCATATCTCCACCAGACTCCATGTAAATAATCAGGACTTTTATCATCGTAAAACACACTTCATTCAAAGTGGACAGAAACTAAATAAAACTACCAAAAGCCGTCTTGGTTCATCTTTCCACTGTTCCAACTATCACCACTCTGGTTTGGTTGAAATAAACCCTTAATTCACCCATTTACATGTGGAGATATGCTGGCTCTATACACACTAAAAGTCCTGATTATTTACATGGAGTCTGGTGGAGATATGCTGGCTCTATACACACTAAAAGTCCTGATTATTTACATGGAGTCTGGTGGAGATATGCTGGCTCTATACATGCTAAAAGTCCTGATTATTTATATGGAGTCTGGTGGAGATATGCTGGCTCTATACACACTAAAAGTCCTGATTCAAGTTAAACTAAAATGACTTTAACATTGAATTGAATATAAAAGGCAGCACTAAATAAAGAATGACAGTTACGTATTAAAGTGCAGTTTTGTGCTGATATGTGTTATGAGTTTATCGCGCCGGTTGATAATACAGTGATACATTGTGCAGCGTGCAGTATAGCGTGTGTGTTACCTGTGTCTCCAGCTTGATGTGCAGCTGCTGCAGCTCCTGGTTGTGTTTCTGCTTCAGCGTCTCCAGAGCCAGTTCAGTCTGGATACTGACGGCCGGACCCGAGACACCGTCCAGGGAACACAGAGCTGGAACACACACACACAGAGAGAGAGAGAGAGAGAGAGAGAGAGAGAGAGAGAGAGAGAGAGAGAGAGAGAGAGAGAGAGAGAGATAAGTGCCTGAAACTCATGTTTGTTGTCTCCATGGATTATTTAATTTACATGAACTAAGATGTTAAAGAGAGAGGGCTTTAACTCTCCTGTTGTCTTTGGGTCAAAAAGCTACAAAAATGTGTGTGTTTATCTGGGTGTGTGTGTGTGTGTGTGTGTGTGTGTGTGTGTGTGTGTTGTTTCTCACCGGATTTATCTGCTGGCTGCAGCTTCTTCCGGACCAGAGGAGACGAGCTGCGCTTCATCTCTGACTCGTCTGAGCAAACAAACACACAAAAACTGTAACACACTATCACACACACTGTAACACAATGTAACACACACACTGTAAGACACTGTCACACTGTATCACCCACTGTAACACACACACACACACACACACACACACACACACAAAGTGAGTGTGTGAGGCAGCAGCAGTTCAGACTGGTTCTAGAAAACAACTTTAAACTAAACAGTTAAAACAGGAAAACTTAAAACAGAAGACTGAGACTCACTGTGAGACATGATGCGACTGCACACTGACCCTGCACAGTGTGTGTGTGTGTGTGTGTGTGTGTGTATATATGTGTGTGTGTGTGTGTGTGTGTGTGTGTGTGTATGTGTGTGTGTGTGTGTGTGTGTGTGTGTGTGTGTGTGTGTGTGTGTGTGTGTGTGTGTGTGTGTGTGTGTGTGTGTGTAGGTGTGTCCATTGTCTACCTGAACAGATCCAACCTGCTCAGCAGATACTGTCTTGCTGCCCAGTTTCTACTCCCAGCTCGTTATTTTCTTTGTTTCAAAATATCTTCATTAAAGTTTGACCCTACACTGAGTGTGTGTGTGTTTGTGTGTGTGTGTGTGTGTGTGTGTGTGTGTGTGTGTGTGTGTGTGTGCGTGTGTGTTCTGGACGTGGGGCTGACTTGTCAGGCTAATTAAAAGGAGCTTTATGAATAAAGTTGCGTTGTGTTTTCCCCTCAGAGTCTATTGTACAGAAGGTGTGTGTAGCTGTGTGTAGCTGTGTGTAGCTGTGTGTAGCAGTATGTAGCTGTGTGCAGGTGTGTGCAGGTGTGTGTAGCTGTGTGTAGCTGTGTGTAGCTGTGTGTAGCTGCGTGTAGCTGCGTGTAGCAGTATGTAGGTGTGTGCAGGTGTGTGCAGGTGTGTGTAGCTGTGTGTAGGTGTGTGTAGCTGTGTGTAGCAGTATGTAGCTGTGTGCAGGTGTGTGTAGCTGTGTGTAGCTGTGTGTAGCTGTGTGTAGCTGTGTGTAGCTGTATGTAGCTGTGTGTAGCTGTGTGTAGGTGTGTGTAGCTGTGTGTAGCTGTGTGTAGCTGTGTGTAGCTGTGTGTAGCTGTTTGTAGCTGTGTGTAGCTGTGTGTAGCTGTATGTAGCTGTGTGTAGCTGTGTGCAGCTGTGTGTAGCTGTGTGCAGGTGTGTGCAGGTGTGTAGCTGTATGTAGCTGTGTGTAGCTGTGTGCAGCTGTGTGCAGCTGTGTGTAGCTGTGTGCAGGTGTGTGCAGGTGTGTGTAGCTGTATGTAGCTGTGTGTAGCTGTGTGTAGCTGTGTGCAGGTGTGTGCAGGTGTGTTTGTAGCTGTGTGTAGCTGTGTGTAGCTGTGTGTAGCTGTGTGCAGGTGTGTGCAGGTGTGTGCAGGTGTGTGTAGCTGTATGTAGCTGTATGCAGGTGTGTGTAGCTGTATGCAGGTGTGTGCAGGTGTGTAGCTGTGTGTAGCTGTGTGTAGCTGTGTGTAGCTGTGTGCAGCTGTGTAGCTGTATGTAGCTGTATGTAGCTGTGTGCAGGTGTGTAGCTGTATGTAGCTGTGTGCAGCTGTGTGTAGCGGTGTGTAGCTGTGTGCAGCTGTGTGCAGGTGTGTGTGTAGCTGTGTGTAGCTGTGTGTAGCTGTGTGTAGCTGTGTGCAGCTGTGTGTAGCTGTGTGTAGCTGTGTGTAGCTGTGTGCAGGTGTGTTTGTAGCTGTGTGTAGCTGTGTGCAGGTGTTTGTAGCTGTGTGTAGCTGTGTGTAGCTGTGTGCAGCTGTGTGTAGCGGTGTGTAGCTGTGTGCAGGTGTGTGCAGGTGTGTGCAGGTGTGTGCAGGTGTGTAGCTGTGTGTAGCTGTGTGTAGCTGTATGTAGCTGTGTGCAGGTGTGTAGCTGTATGTGCTGTGTGCAGCTGTGTGTGTTTGTAGCTGTGTGCAGCTGTGTGCAGGTGTGTGTGTAGCTGTGTGTAGCTGTGTGTAGCTGTGTGTAGCTGTGTGTAGCTGTGTGTAGCTGTGTGTAGCTGTGTGCAGGTGTGTTTGTAGCTGTGTGTAGCTGTGTGCAGGTGTGTTTGTAGCTGTGTGTAGCTGTGTGTAGCTGTGTAGCTGTGTGCAGCTGTGTGTAGCGGTGTGTAGCTGTGTGCAGGTGTGTGCATGTGTGTGCAGGTGTGTGCAGGTGTGTAGCTGTATGTAGCTGTGTGTAGCTGTATGTAGCTGTATGTAGCTGTGTGCAGGTGTGTAGCTGTATGTAGCTGTGTGCAGCTGTGTGTAGCGGTGTGTAGCTGTGTGCAGGTGTGTGCAGGTGTGTGTAGCTGTGTGTAGCTGTGTGCAGCTGTGTGTAGCTGTGTGCAGCTGTGTGTAGCTGTGTGTAGCTGTATGCAGGTGTGTGTAGCTGTGTGTAGGTGTGTGTAGCTGTATGTAGGTGTGTGCAGGTGTGTGGCTGTGTGTAGCTGTATGTAGCTGTGTGTAGTTGTGTGCAGGTGTGTGCAGGTGTGTGTAGCTGTGTGTAGCTGTGTGTAGCTGTATGTAGCTGTGTGTAGTTGTGTGTAGCTGTGTGTGGTTGTGTAGTTCTGTGTAGCTGTGTGTAGCTGTGTGTAGCTGTATGTAGCTGTGTGTAGCTGTGTGTAGCTGTGTGTAGTTGTGTAGCTGTGTGTAGCTGTGTGTAGTTGTGTAGCTGTGTGTAGCTGTGTGTAGTACCAGAGTCTGACTCGGCACTGGCCAGTCGTTGTTGGCTCCAGC
>NC_041347.1:34282055-34289555 GCF_004354835.1 Perca flavescens
CTATATAAAAGAGACTTCAGATACACTATTAGGGACCACTAAGGTCTATATAAAAGAGACTTCAGATACAGTATTAGGGGACCACTAAGGTCTATATAAAAGAGACTTCAGATACACTATTAGGGACCACTAAGGTCTATATAAAAGAGACTTCAGATACAGTATTAGGGGACCACTAAGGTCTATATAAAAGAGACTTCAGATACAGTATTAGGGGACCACTAAGGCCTATATAAAAAGAGACTTCAGATACAGTATTAGGGGACCCCTAAGGCCTATATAAAAGAGACTTCAGATACAGTATTAGGGGACCACTAAGGCCTATATAAAAAGAGACTTCAGATACAGTATTAGGGGACCACTAAGGTCTATATAAAAGAGACTTCAGATACAGTATTAGGGGACCACTAAGGTCTATATAAAAGAGACTTCTGATACAGTATTAGGGGGACCACTAAGGTCTATATAAAAGAGACTTCTGATACAGTATTAGGGGGACCACTAAGGTCTATATAAAAGAGACTTCAGATACAATATTAGGGGACCACTAAGGTCTATATAAAAGAGACTTCTGATACAGTATTAGGGGGACCACTAAGGTCTATATAAAAGAGACTTCAGATACAGTATTAGGGGACCACTAAGGTCTATATAAAAAAGACTTCAGATACAGTATTAGGGGACCACTAAGGTCTATATAAAAGAGACTTCAGATACAGTATTAGGGGACCCCTAAGGCCTATATAAAAGAGACTTCAGATACAGTATTAGGGGACCACTAAGGCCTATATAAAAAGAGACCTCAGATACAGTATTAGGGGACCACTAAGGTCTATATAAAAAGAGACTTCAGATACAGTATTAGGGGACCCCTAAGGCCTATATAAAAGAGACTTCAGATACAGTATTAGGGGACCACTAAGGCCTATATAAAAAGAGACTTCAGATACAGTATTAGGGGACCACTAAGGCTGTCCCCTCAAAATAACTCATTTTATAATAACGTCAAATCGGCCCAAATGAACACCGACAGCCCCTCTGACTGACTGGGTTATGTATCTCCTGTATTTTAAAAACCAAATGTTGGCCAGTATGTAGTCGCCTGTGCCGATTACTGCGTGCGTGTCATTGATGAATATAGGGAGGACATTCAACTAAAGTTGCATTAAATCAGGCTGTTTTAACCAAGATTATGCTACACGATAGGTTTTTCCTACATTTAAGTAACAGTAACAGTATTTTAACAAGCAATATTAAAAAATATCCAGTTTATTCCCATTAATTCCCACAAATTCCTGGAACTTTGCATCTGTAAGTCCTGACAGAATATTCTCCTCTTCTGAGGAGAATCTGAAAGCTAAAACCAGGGTTCATAACGCATTTTAACCAATACTTTTCCATGACTTTTCGGTCAATTTCCATGACTATGTGTTCCTGAAAATGTCAGTCGACATTCTCTAATCAGAATACTAATCAGTGTTAAAGTTGACCCTCAGAGGTTTGACTATAAATGAATGATAATGTCTGTGGTTCATAGAGGGATTCATCATATCTCTCCCTGAATACAACGCTGAGGTTAAGACCACGTGAAAATACATTTATTAATCACATATTATTATGACTTTTCCAAAACCTTTTCTGGGTCTTTTTATGTTTCCAAAACCTTTCCAGGCCTGGAATTTGCATTTTTCAAATTCCATAACTTTTCCAGGTTTTTAATCAAAACGTATGAACCCTGTAGAACCGAGAGGCTGTGTTGCTGCTTCCCGAGCAGGAATGTGAACCACGTGAGGTTGTGTTCAGCCTCCACAATCCGAGAGGAATGAAGTGGCTGCAGTGTTTAGGGAAACCCTGAACCACACAACGCATGACCTGGTCTGGCTGGAGCTCCATAAGAGATGAAGACCGAGAGAGAGAAGAGAGGACGAGGTGAAGGAGAGTTCAGCTGTGTGACGTTAATGAGAGAGGCATTCGACATATTCTGTGTGTGTGTGTGTGTGTGTGTGTTTGGGTGGGTGTGTGGGTGTGTGTTTCATTGTGCGTCTGTAACTTTCTACTCTCATTTCAGAGAGAAATATTGTACATTTTACTCCACTAGATTCATCTGTTACAGCTTTAGTTACTTTACACATTAAGATTACTGCACACAAAACACACACACACACACACACACACACACACACACACACACACACACACACACACACACACACACACACACACACACACACACACACACACACACACACACACACACACACACACACACACACACACACACACACACACGATTTGATTCTAAAGTAAACTAGCCGACAATGTAACAGACTACAAGTCCAGCTGAGATGATGAGACCATTAAACACACAACTGGTTGGATCCTTTACACACACTACAATGTGTGTGTGTCATTGAGTGTGTGTGTGTGTGTGTGTCATTGAGTGTGTGTGTGTGTTATTAGGACTGTTTGGATCTTTTACTCTTTCTAAAATGGGAGGATTTTTCTTTACTTTTAATACTTTAACTACATTTTCCCGACGATGCTTACAGACTTTAACTGAAGTAACATTCTCACTGCAGGACTTTAACTTGTGACAGAGTATTTTAACAGTGTGGTTTTAGTACTTCTATTGTAGTTTAGGATCTGAATACTTCTCCCAGCGCTACATTAAAAGGTAGTATAAGCCAGGCCTTTCCCCACAGACACCACCTTCTTGGTTCTGGTCTGTACTGACCTGCAGGATTTCCCGGCTGTTGCGGATGCCCTCCTCGGTCCAGAGGGTGATGACGCGCTCGGGGCTGGTGCATCCTGACCCGTCATCCAGCCGGCTGAGGACTCTCTGCCCCACCGTGGCTGTCAGCAGGGAGGGAGAGGTGGAGCGAGCCAAGCGCTCCTCTAACACCGCCTGGCACTGCATGGAGCCAAACCACAAAAAAAAAAAAAAAAAAAAAAAAAAAAACCAACAGAAACCAGAGTCAAAAACTGTGAAAACACTGAAAAAAAAGTCACAAAAAAAACCCATCAAAAAGATGCCAAAGGTGACAAAAAGTTGTTAAAAATGTGACCAAAAAAGTGAGAAAAAAAATGATCGTAAAAAATTGATAAAAACATAATTAAAAAAATGACAAAAAGTGACAAAAAAATAGGAAAGAAAGTGGCAAAAATCGTCGAGAAAAATTGTGGAACAATAACAACAAGATGTTGAAATTTTGACCCAGAAAATACACCAAAGTTGCAGGTTCGACAACACAAGGGTTAAGGACCAGATTTCTCCGGGCCCTGACTAACGCCTGGCGCTGTATGGAGCCAAACCACAAAACCCAGAAACCAGAGTAAGAACCACAGCCGTGCACATTCACAACTGAGAGATGAATGTGTGCGTCTGCATGTTTCCTGAAACACAAGGAATTAGTTCCCCCCTGTATAGAATAAACTGCATTCTCAGGTTTCGACACACAACGTAGCAGCTTAAGAAACTGATTGCTGCAGGTCCTAAAGAAAAAAAGTGACATATGTTGTAATAAAGCTACAAATTTACATGGAGTCTGGTGGAGATATGCTGGTTCTATACACACTAAAAGCCCTGATTATTTACATGGAGTCTGGTGGAGATATGCTGGCTCTATACACACTAAAAGTCCTGATTATTTACATGGAGTCTGGTGGAGATAGGCTGGCTCTATACACGCTAAAAGTCCTGATTATTTACATGGAGTCTGGTGGAGATATGCTGGCTCTATACACGCTAAAAGGCCTGATTATTTACATGGAGTCTGGTGGAGATAGGCTGGCTCTATACACGCTAAAAGTCCTGATTATTTACATGGAGTCTGGTGGAGATATGCTGTCTCTATACACGCTAAAAGTCCTGATTATTTACATGGAGTCTGGTGGAGATATGCTGGCTCTATACACGCTAAAAGTCCTGATTATTTACATGGAGTCTGGTGTAGTTTGGTGATGGTGATTTCGGGGTTGTTTCATGTTAAACTAAAAGGATCTTCCTCTTTAACTAAAAGGTCTATCTCTGTAGGGATCCATCCCATAATGTTGTCACACACTTAGAGTAATAATCTGAGTCTGTCAACGGCAAAAACACAAACCTGAGAACAAACCAACGCAGTCAAAAATATGTAAATTTATCACACAGGATGAAAGCGAGACATTGTAAATCACCTGTGTGTAGCAGGACGTCCGGGTGTAGGCGGTCTTCCTGTCCGCCCTGACCCACGTTAACAAACCGCAGCTTGAGATCAGACCTGACGTGCTGTACATGATTATCTCTACCTGTCTGTCTGCCTGTCTGTCTGTCTGCTGTCCTCAGTCTCTCTCACACCTGATTGGACTGACGAGCATCAGCTGCAGCTGAGACTCCTGATTGGCTTGTTGGTGGAAAGCTGACGCTGCATTCAAGAGCTCTTTGTAAAAAACTCAGAAAGTCTTTGTATGTTTGTGTGTGTGTGTGTGTGTGTGTGTGTGTGTGTGTGTCTGTCTGTCTGTCTGTGTGTGTGTCTGTATACGTGTCTGTGTGTGTGTGTGTGTGTGTGTGTGTGTGTGTGTGTGTGTGTGTGTGTGTGTGTGTGTGTGTGTGTGTGTGTGTGTGTGTGTGTGTGTGTGTGTGTGTGAGTGTGTGTGTGTGTGTGTGTGTGTGTCTGTATATGTCTTTGTGTGTGTTTAAGGTTTAGGTGCAGCATCTAAAGCTGAATGAATGAAACTAAAACTCTTTTCTCAGATTTAATGATTGCAGTCGGACTTCTTTAGCTTCTGTCCATCATTTTAAACACAGATATGGTGATAACAGTACCCACCAGACTCCATGTAAATAATCAGGACTTTTAGCGTGTATAGAGCCAGCATATCTCCACCAGACTCCATGTAAATAATCAGGACTTTTAGCGTGTATAGAGCCAGCATATCTCCACCAGACTCCATGTAAATAATCAGGACTTTTAGCGTGTATAGAGCCAGCATATCTCCACATGTAAATGGGTGAATTAAGGGTTTATTTCAACCAAACCAGAGTGGTGATTGTTGGAAAAGTGGAAAGATGAACCAAGACGGCTTTTGGTAGTTTTATTTAGTTTCTGTCCCCTTTGAATGTGTTTTAAAATGATAAAAGTCCTGATTATTTACATGGAGTCTGGTGGAGTTTGGTGATGGTGATTTTGGGGCTGTTGCAGGTTAAACTAAAAGGATCTTACTCTTTAATTAAAAGGTCTATCTCTGTAGGGAACCATCCCATAATGTTGTCACACACTTAGAATAATAATCTGAGTCTGTCAGCAGCAAAACAGAACTTTTAGTGGACAGTAGCTAATTAATACTGGACCAGTTTCAAAGATTGTTGTTCCCATCAAACACAGAAACATGGAGAAATAGGCTCCAGGTTGGAAAAAACCAAACACAGTTACTCTCAGTGTTGTAGTTTTTCATATGTGTGAGTGAATGTATAAGTGATTCTGACCCGGTGTGGCGCCCTCTGCAGGTTGGCTGATCGTATGGGGGTGGAGCAGGAAACGGGGGCGGAGCCTCGCAGAACCTTCTGGAAGTCCCTCAGGCTCACTCTGCCGTCCAGGTCGGGATCCAACTTCCTGAGCAGCACGTCCAGATCCTGTTTGTAATTGTAATAACACGTGATTTTATTTGGTAAGAGTAAAGGTGGCTTTAATTTAACGCCTCCACGCAATCTATCTACCTACCTACCTACTTACCTACCTACCTACCCATCTCTCCATCTACCCATCCATCTATCTACCTACCTACCTACTATCCAACTCTTTATCTATCTACCTACCTACTTATCTATCTATCCATCTCTCCATCTATCCATCCATCTACCTACCTACTATCCAGCTCTCTATCCATATACCTACCTACCTACTCAGTTACCTACCTACCTATCTACCCATCTACCTACCTATCTACCTACCTAGCTATCTAGCTACTTATCCATCTACCTACCTACATACCTACCTACTTATCCAACTATCTATCTACCTATCCATCTACCCATCCATCTACCTACCTACCTACCTACTATCCAACTCTCTATCCATGTACCTACCTACCTACTCACTTACCTACCTACCTACCTACCTACCTACCTACCTATCTACCCATCTAACTACCTATCTATCTACCTACCTATCCATCTATCTAACTGCTAACCCATAAACAGTATCTACCTACCTATCTTTATACCTATCTATCTATCTATCTATCTATCTATCCGTCTACCCATTTACCTATCCATCTCTCTACCTACCTATCTTCCTATCTACCTATCTACCTACCTATCCACCTATCCCCCCTCCTGTGGTTTCTGCAGGTAGGGGTCTCACCTCTGTGTTTAGCTGCTGCAGTCCCAGCTGATCACACACCGCCGTCAGGACGCCTCCAACAACAACCCCCAGCTCCGTTTGGTCCTGCTCGGGCTCTGCAACACACACACACACACACACACACACACACACACACACACACACACACACACACACACACACACACACACACACCCCATCAGTCCCACTGACTCCTAAAACTCGGCAGCTGAAACCCTCTGGCACACGGTCATTCCTCGAGGGTTTGACACAAATATTGGGTATTAAAAATCAGGATTTCTCTTCCTCTGCTGCACAGATTTGGAACTTTTTTCTCTCTCAAGTCTTCTTGTTATCTAAGTGAAATAATGGATCACTGGAGTTTTATTAAACACTGTAAAACTTAAAAATTTAAACCAGAGTGAAGGTTTTCACAGTAAAAACTTAAATAAACAGCAGAGAGTACCTTTAGACTGAAAGTCTGGCTGGATGTTCTCCTTCTGGCTTCCTGCTTCCTCATCTGACTTCAGGCTCTGCAGAGAAAACATAGAGGTCAATGTGTGTGTGTGTGTGTGTGTGTGTGTGTGTGTGTGTGTGTGTGTGTGTGTGTGCGTGTGTGTGTGCGTGCGTGTGTTAACCAGCCCGTTAAACCAGCCTGAACTAACAGCAGAAAGTTTTATGAAAGAGTTTGTGTGCAGTAATGTCAACAGACCCAAACAGTGATCAGAAGGAATTCCTGAGCAGTCATTATCTGTGCTAGACTGAACATATTGAATGTGTGTGTGTGTGTGTGTGTGTGTGTGTGTGTGTGTGTGTGTGTGTGTGTGTGTGTTCAGTGTATAAGCGCCTGGTTTGTCACGCTATAGAGCTTAGCATGTAAAACTTCTGTCACGACATTTGTGGGAAAGTGAACTGGTGATTTTATTGTTGACAGTACTCTGACTAAGATAAGGCTCTCTGTTGTCCCAGACAGAGTTAGGGTTTTCACTCCTAAAATGCAATTAAATAGAAAGAAAAACGTTCTCCGGGACAATAGAGATCCTCGGGACATGAAGCAGCACTGAAGCTGTTTGGGAAGGGTCATTTAGTTGTGTTGAATGTCTTTAGATGAGGCAATCACACTCAGATGTGCACCAAAAGAGGACCAAAATCAACTCTGGAGAGGACCAAACTGCTGAAA
>NC_041347.1:34299555-34304555 GCF_004354835.1 Perca flavescens
CCTTCTCATTCAACGTGTTTCCTTTTTATTTTCATGACTATTAACATTGTAGATTCTCACTGAAGGCATCAAAACTATGAATGAACACATATGGAATTATGTACTTAACAAAAAGTGTGAAATAACTGAAAACATGTCTTATATTTTAGATTCTTCAAAGTAGCCACCCTTTGCTTTTTTTATTAATAAAGGAAATAATTCCACTAATGAACCCTGACAAAGCACACCTGTGAAGGTAAAACCATTTCAGGTGACTACCTCATGAAGCTCATTGAGAGAACACCAAGGGTTTGCAGAGTTATCAAAAAAAGCAAAGGGTGGCTACTTTGAAGAATCTAAAATATAAGACATGTTTTCAGTTATTTCACACTTTTTGTTAAGTACATAATTCCATATGTGTTCATTCATAGTTTTGATGCCTTCAGTGAGAATCTACAATGTAAATAGTCATGAAAATAAAAAGGAAACACATTGAATAAGAAGGCGTGTCCAAACTTTTGGCCTGTACTGTATTTGACATTATTTTGGGACATATATATATATATATATATATATATAGACACATATATGTTTTTTTTCTGACATTTTTGCAGCTTCCTTCTATGTTGTTGGCACAAAGAACCTCAGCTGTGCCGAGGAACAACCAATTACAGTCTGGAGACTCAGACAGAAACAGAAACAAGCAGCAAATTAAAGGCTGGAACCCAAATCTGTCCCACAGGATTCCTCCTGAACCAGCAGAGCTCCCAATCCTCTCACTAACTAACGTACGGAGACACACTCAGGACCTACAGGGCCTTTTACACATTTTGTCTCTTTTATCACAATTAGCCTTTCGCTGAGCCCCCCCCCCCTTAGTTACTGTTGCTAAGTCCGACAAACAAATGGTCAAACACGACCAGCGCGACAGATTGCCATGACGGGAAGAGGTATACCCGTGCATGTCAGTGACCTTTTTTGGAGCAATACCTCTGCGATATCCTCCAGATCGAGGCAAAAGGGGTTACAGTGTGGAGTGGAGGGATATATTCAAAATATAAAAATACGCAATGAAGGAGACACGACTACTACTTGCACAGCATTTACGGGATTGGGGAACTCAGAACATTTACATAGGCTATACAACTGACCTGAGATCAGGTAGTACATTTACACAGGCTATACAACTGACCTGAGATCAGGTAGTACATTTACACAGGCTACACAACTGACCTGAGATCAGGTAGTACATTTACATAGGCTACACAACTGACCTGAGATCAGGTAGTACATTTACACAGGCTACACAACTGACCTGAGATCAGGTAGTACATTTACACAGGCTATACAACTGACCTGAGATCAGGTAGTACATTTACACAGGCTACACAACTGACCTGAGATCAGGTAGTACATTTACACAGGCTACACAACTGACCTGAGATCAGGTAGTACATTTACACAGGCTATACAACTGACCTGAGATCAGGTAGTACATTTACATAGGCTACACAACTGACCTGAGATCAGGTAGTACATTTACATAGGCTACACAACTGACCTGAGATCAGGTAGTACATTTACATAGGCTACACAACTGACCTGAGATCAGGTAGTACATTTACATAGGCTATACAACTGACCTGAGATCAGGTAGTACATTTACATAGGCTATACAACTGACCTGAGATCAGGTAGTACATTTACACAGGCTACACAACTGACCTGAGATCAGGTAGAACATTTACACAGGCTACACAACTGACCTGAGATCAGGTAGTACCTTTACATAGGCTACACAACTGACCTGAGATCAGGTAGTACATTTACATAGGCTACACAACTGACCTGAGATCAGGTAGTCTTCTGAATCTAGCTAGGTCGCGCAGATCTCTGCTATTTCATTACAAAATTCACTTCTGAAACTTTTTTATACGAGAAATCAACCATGTAAAGCTCAAATATGGGCCACTTTAAGAAAATGGATGGCTAATTGCAAATTTTGTCCGACTCTGTGTCGGAGTTCAGTGCCGGTGCTGCCTGTGTTGCTGCCTCGCCACCCGGCGAGGCAGCAACACAGAGATCCCACCTGGCCCTCCCACCTGGCTCCTCCCACCAGGCCCATCCCACCTGGACCCTCCCACCTGGCCCCCCACCTGGCTCCTCCCCCAGGCCCATCCCACCTGGACCCTCCCACCTGCCCCTCCCACCTGGCTCCTCCCACCAGGCCCATCCCACCAGGCCCATCCCACCTGGCCCCCCCACCTGGACCCTCCCACCTGGACCCTCCCACCTGGCCCATCCCACCTGGCACCAGGTAGCTGGCCCCTCCCACCTGGCCCCTCCCACCTGGCTCCAGGTAGCTGGCCCCTCCCACCAGGCCCATCCCAACCCTGCCTGTGTTGTTGCCCTCGCCACCCGGGCGAGGCAGCAACACAGAGATCCCACCTGGCCCTCCCACCTGGCTCCTCCCACCAGGCCCATCCCACCTGGACCCTCCCACCTGGCCCCCCACCTGGCTCCTCCCCCAGGCCCATCCCACCTGGACCCTCCCACCTGCCCCTCCCACCTGGCTCCTCCCACCAGGCCCATCCCACCAGGCCCATCCCACCTGGCCCCCCCACCTGGACCCTCCCACCTGGACCCTCCCACCTGGCCCATCCCACCTGGCACCAGGTAGCTGGCCCCTCCCACCTGGCCCCTCCCACCTGGCTCCAGGTAGCTGGCCCCTCCCACCAGGCCCATCCCAACCCTGCCTGTGTTGTTGCCTCGCCACCCGGCGAGGCAGCAACACAGAGATCCCACCTGGCCCTCCCACCTGGCTCCTCCCACCAGGCCCATCCCACCTGGACCCTCCCACCTGGCCCCCCCCACCTGGCTCCTCCCCCAGGCCCATCCCACCTGGCTCCTCCCACCTGCCCCTCCCACCTGGCTCCTCCCACCAGGCCCATCCCACCAGGCCCATCCCACCTGGCCCCCCACCTGGACCCTCCCACCTGGACCCTCCCACCTGGCCCATCCCACCTGGCACCAGGTAGCTGGCCCCTCCCACCTGGCCCCTCCACCTGGCTCCAGGTAGCTGGCCCCTCCCACCTGGCCCATCCCACCTGGCACCAGGTAGCTGGCCCCTCCCACCAGGCCCATCCCACCTGGCCCCCCCCACCTGGACCCTCCCACCTGGACCCTCCCACCTGGCCCATCCCACCTGGCACCAGGTAGCTGGCCCCTCCCACCTGGCCCCTCCCACCTGGCTCCAGGTAGCTGGCCCCTCCCACCTGGCTCCAGGTAGCTGGCCCCTCCCACCAGGCCCATCCCACCTGGCCCCCCCCCACCTGGACCCTCCCACCTGGACCATCCCACCTGGCTCCAGGTAGCTGGACCCTCCCACCTGCCCCTCCCACCTGGCCCATCCCACCTGGCACCAGGTAGCTGGCCCCTCCCACCAGGCCCATCCCACCTGGCCCCCCCCACCTGGACCCTCCCACCTGGACCCTCCCACCTGGCCCATCCCACCTGGCACCAGGTAGCTGGCCCTCCCACCTGGCCCCTCCCACCTGGCTCCAGGTAGCTGGCCCCTCCCACCTGGCCCCTCCCACCTGGCTCCAGGTAGCTGGCCCCTCCCACCAGGCCCATCCCACCTGGCCCCCCCCACCTGGACCCTCCCACCTGGACCATCCCACCTGGCTCCAGGTAGCTGGACCCTCCCACCAGGCCCATCCCACCTGGCCCCCCCACCTGGACCCTCCCACCTGGACCATCCCACCTGGCTCCAGGTAGCTGGACCCTCCCACCTGCCCCTCCCACCTGGCCCATCCCACCTGGCACCAGGTAGCTGGCCCCTCCCACCTGGCCCATCCCACCTGGCACCAGGTAGCTGGCCCCTCCCACCTGGCCCCTCCCACCTGGCTCCAGGTAGCTGGCCCCTCCCACCTGGCCCCTCCCACCTGGCTCCAGGTACCTGTCCCCCCCCCCACCTGGCTCCAGGTAGCTGCTGTCGTCCTCCGATGTGCTGAAGTCCAGAGACCGAGACAGAACGGCAACGAAGCCATCTTTAAACTCCTCAAAGTTCACCTGGAAGACATCATTCACAGGTGTCAGTGTGTGTGTTTATAACTGTGTGTGTGTGTGTCAGTGTGTGTGTTTATAACTGTGTGTGTGTGTGTCAGTGTGTGTGTTTATAACTGTGTGTGTGTGTGTCAGTGTGTGTTTATAACTGTGTGTGTGTGTGTGTCAGTGTGTGTGTTTATAACTGTGTGTGTTCACTGTGTGTGTATGTTTGTACGTGTGTCTGCGTGTGTGTGTATGTTTGTGCGTGTGTCTGCGTGTGTGTGTGTGTCTCTGTGTGTGCGTCTGCATGTGTGTGTCTGCGTGCGTGTTTCTGTGTGTGTGTCTGCATGTGTGTGTGCGTGTGTTTGTGTGTGTGCGTATATATGCGTGTGTGGGTGTGTGTCTGCGTGCGTGTGTGTGTTTACAACTGTGTGTGTGTATGTGTATATATGTGTGTGTGTGTGTGTGTGTGTGTGTGTGTGTGTGTTACCCTAGCGTAGCTGTGTTCTCCCAGCAGTGTGTGTCCAGCAGCAGGGGCAGCTGTGTGTGTGTGTGTGTGTGTGTGTGTGTGTGTGTGTGTGTGTGTGTGTGTATATATATGTGTGTGTGTGTGTGTGTGTGTGTGTGTGTGTGTGTGTTACCTAAGCGTAGCTGTGCTCTCCCAGCAGTGTGTCCAGCAGCAGCTGGGCAGTGTGTGTGTGTGTGTGTGTGTGTGTGTGTGTGTGTGTGTGTGTGTGTATATTGTGTGTATGTGTGTGTGTGTGTGTGTGTGTGTGTGTGTGTGTGTGTATATATATGTGTGTGTGTGTGTGTGTGTGTGTGTGTGTGTGTGTGTGTGTGTGTGTGTGTGTGTGTGTGTGTGTGTGTGTGTTACCCTAGCGTAGCTGTGTTCTCCCAGCAGTGTGTCCAGCAGCAGGGGCAGCTGTGTGTGTGTGTGTGTGTGTGTGTGTGTGTGTGTGTGTGTGTGTGTGTGT
>NC_041347.1:34309555-34317055 GCF_004354835.1 Perca flavescens
ATACCCTTCACCATACCCCCCCATCATCACATACCCTTCACCATACCCCCACATCATCACATACCCTTCACCATACCCCCCCATCATCACATACCCTTCACCATACCCCCATCATCACATACCCTTCACCATACCCCCACATCATCACATACCCTTCACCATACCCCCACATCATCACATACCCTTCACCATACCCCACATCATCACATACCTTCACCATACCCCCACATCATCACATACCCTTCACCATACCCCCCCATCATCACATACCCTTCACCATACCCCCACATCATCACATACCTTCACCATACCTACAGCATGGGGTACTTTCCATAAACTCATCTCTCAATGCAAATCAAACCAGCTATTAGGCTAACTGAAATAAAACCAAGTTAATCTCTAGGTATGGTGGTGAAGGGTATGTGATGATGTGGGGGTATGGTGAAGGGTATGTGATGATGTGGGGGCGGGGGGGGCTATTTTAATTCCAAAGTCCAAGGGAACTTTATCAGGATGCATAGTATCCTGGATCCATGAAATAACTGGCCTTTCAAAATAAAAGTCTGCCTGCCTCTATGGGAATTTAACATAGGGGTGTACTGACTTATGCTGAGCACTGTACATGCTGTTTGCACTGTTTTGATTTATTTTGTGGTTTTTTTTTTTGCACAGATGACTGTATTCTTTCTTGTACATTGACCACATTGTATTGAATCTACTGATGTATATTTTCTGTCCCATACGACAAAAACGTTGAAACTTAAATTCTTCTAGTTTATGAAATTGTGCTTGATTAGCATGTGATTAAAACACAAGATACACTACAGCAGCTCAGAGTGTGTCTGTGTGTGTAGGTGTGTGTCTCTGTCTCTGTGTGTGTGTGTGTGTGTGTGTGTGTGTGTGTGTGTGTGTGTGGATGTTAAAGGGATACTCCACCGTTTGTTGAAATAGGGTTAATAAAAAAATCTATCTAGAAAACAAACCATGACATTCTTTCTTGCTATGAGCTATGCTCTGCGATTCTCTGCATTTCCCGGCTGCATCCTGCTGCGTCCTGCTGCATCCGCAGCCTCCACCCGTGCTCTGCAGCGCCACGTTACATCCCGCTACGCCCTGCTGTGATGTTCATACGCACAGAGTAGTCAGGATCCGGTATAGGAGACTGCACTACTCAGTATGACACGATGTGCTCTGCTATGACGTGAACTTCCACGATAACCTTCAAAGTCACTGTGACTTCTAATGTGACTGTTATCACCACTGTTCATCACGCCCCCAACCGGCTCGTCAGACACCGCCTACCAAGAGTCTGGGTCTGCCGAGGTTTCTTCCTAAAAGGGAGTTTTTTCTTGCCACTGTCGCAATAGCTACTGCTAATGCTTGCTCTTGAGGGAATTACTGTAATTGTTGGGGTTTTGGAATTTATAGAGTGTGGTCTAGACCTACTCTATCTGTAAAGTGTCTCGAGATAACTTTTGTTATGATTTGATACTATAAATAAAATTGAATTGAATTGAATTGAATTGAACTGTAAAATTACAAAAAACTTTGGTTCAAAATATGATTATTATTTTTTATTATTATTATTATTATTATTTTATGGTTCCAAATGTTTCTAATAATTTCCCAGGAGTTTTACTGGAATTAACCAAAGAAATATATTATATTTGTAGATTGTATTGTGTTTTAGCAGCATTTTAAAACTTGTTTTATTTTGAATTAAATATAAGCATCACTTCCGGTCTTTTGCTGCGTCACCATGGCGACTTGACGCAGCTCTGAATAAACGGCACTGCAGTGTGGAGATGAGCCACTGGAGGGCGCTGCTGCTAATCTCACACACTCACACACACACACACACACACACACACACACACACACACACACACACACACACACACACACACACACACACACACACACACACACACACACTCACACTCACACACACACACACACACACACAGAGACACACACAGAGACACACACAGAGACACACACACACACACACACACACACACACACACACACACACACACACACACACACACACACACACACACACACACACACACACACACACACACACACACACACACACACACAGACAGACAGACAGACAGACAGACAGACAGACAGACAGACACACACAGACACACACACACACACAGAGACACACACACTCTCACACACACACACACACACACAGACAGACAGACACACACACACACACACACACACAGAGACACACACACAGAGACACACACAGAGACACACACAGAGACACACACACACACACACACACACACACACACACACACACACACACACACACACACACACACACACACACACACACTCACCTCACACTCACACTCACACACACACACACACACACACAGACAGACAGACAGACAGACAGACAGACAGACAGACACACACAGACACACACACACACACACACAGACACACACACTCTCTCACACACACACACACACACACACAGACAGACACACACACACACACACACACACACACAGACACACACACACACACACACACACACACACACACACACACACACACACACACACACACACACACACACACACACACACACACAGACAGACACACACACACACAGACACACACACACACACACACACACACACAGAGACACACACTCACACACACACACACACACAGAGACACAGAGACACAGACACACAGAGACACACGCACAGACACACACATGCACACACAGAGACACACAGAGACACACAGAGACACACACACACACACACACAGACCATGTAGTATTAGGCTACTCTTCTTTTATTTAATGAAAGATCTGAGGACTTTAAACTATAACTAACTTAAAGGAACTTTCACCACAATCATTCACAGTCAATGTTCCCGTGAGACCCTTTAAAAACTTTATTAATCATTTGGTTTTTTAAACAAAAGGCGTTTGTGGTCGGCCTCGGTAACGCTTATCAGTTACATTTTCTAAGCACAAACTGACATTTGGAAAAATGGGTTCCAATATCAAATTTTTTTCCGCCTTGACAAATTAAAAAAATTGGATCTTTAAACTATTTTCTGTTTTTTTATTCAGAGGATCAGAAATTTAGAAAATTACAAAATTAGGTCTGGGCTCCATTTATTTTATTTTATTTTATTTTATTTTATTTAACCTTTATTTAACCAGGAAGAAACTCATTGAGATTAAAAATTTCTTTTTCAAGAGTGTCCTGGCCAAGGCAGGCAGGCAGCAGTACAACCACACATACAGTACGGTACATGCAAATACAAAATACACAAAAACACTAAGAACACAAAACAACTGAAACAGCAAATCCCTCAAAGTCAACCACAACCTTAACCAAATCAGGTAAAACATCTGCAGCCAGGTGTGACTGCCTCCAAGTCAAACAACATCCTCTTAAACCCGACCAATGAGACTAGTTCAGTAAGTTTCATGGATTTCTGTAACTTGTTCCATGCAGAGGGAGCAGCAAAGTTAAAGGCCTTTTTCCCCAGCTCAGTTCTAACCTTTGGAACAGACAGAATGAAAAGCTCCTGGGAACGAAGATTGTAGGTCCCGGTACCTACATTTACACAATACTGCAATGATCAAAACCATCAGCTGCAAGCACCTCTGACCCCAAAGTGGTCCGTAACGCTTATCAGTTCAATTTTCTAAGCACAAACTGACATTTGGAAAAACAGAAAAATAACCAACTTTTAATTTTTCCCCCTTGACAAATTAAAAAATTGATCTTTAACCTGTTTTTCCAATTTTCTGTTTATATTCAGAGGATCAGAAATTTAGAAAATTACAAAATTGCGTCTGGGCTCCAATTATTCAATACTGCCGTGGTATTCTCTCCCTCGTTCCGCCTGGCTACACCCCGCCCCCCACTCGAAACCATCAGTTGCAAGCACCTCTGACCCCAAAGTCTATCAGTTTTTCATTTTGGTCCATATGCAGTTAATGGTCAGTGTAACGTTTATCAGTTCAATTTTCTAAGGACAAACGGAAATTTGGAAAAAACAGAAAAATGGGTACAAATTTCAAAATTTTTTGTTTTTTGTGTGACACACACACAGTGTGTGTGTGTGTGTGTGTGTGTATGTGTGTGTGTGTGTGTGTGTGTGTGTGTGTGTGTGTGTGTATATGTGTGTGTGTCTGTGTGTGTGTGTGTGTGTGTGTGTGTGTGTGTGTGTGTGTGTGTGTGTGTGTGTGTGTGTGTGTGTGTGTGTGTGTGTGTGTGTGTGTGTGTGTGTGTGTGTGTGTGTGTGTGTGTGTATATGTGTGTGTGTGTGTGTGTGTGTGTGTGTGTGTGTGTGTGTGTGTGTGTGTGTGTGTTTATAAATGTGTGTGTGTGTGTGTGTGTGTGTGTGTGTGTGTGTGTGTGTGTGTGTGTGTTTAAATGTGTCTGTGTGTGTGTGTGTGTGTGTGTGTGTGTGTGTGTTCCAGGTCAGAAAGTGTCCAACCTGTCCCAGCTGCAGCTCAACGTGACCCAGAAGAACACCGTGGTGACCACGGAGCGCGGAGACCAGCTGACCACAGACCTGATCATCTGCTGCACCGGGGGCCGAGTCAACGCCACGGCTTACAGGTCCAGCTTCTGTTAGTAGTCACAACAACACACACACACATACGCGCACATACACACACACACACACACACACACACACACACACACACACACACACACACACACATATATACACACACACACATATACATACATACATACAGTACATACACACACAAACACATATATACACACACACATACACATATATACACACACACACACACATATATACACACACACACACACATACACACATATACATACACAGAGACACAGACACACACACACACACACACATACACACACACACACACACACACACACACACACACACACACACACACACACACACACACACACACATATATACACACACACACACATATATATACACACACACACACACATATATACATACATACATACATACACACACACACACACACACACACACAGACACACACACACACACACATACATACATACACACACAAACGCATACACACACACACACATACAAAGAGACAGACATACATACACACACAGAAAAACACATATACACACACACACACACACGTATACACACACACACACACACACCCACAGACACACACACAGAAAGAATATTACATAAAAGGTACTTTTGTGTCTCTGCATTCCGTTATGCTTTGATGTCATGTTATAGGTCTCATATTATATTTTATCCATAAAGTCTTAAATTTTACTTGTTGAAACCTGTAAAAACCCTGTAGAAGGTAACAGACAATGTCTGATTACACACACACACACGCACACACACAAACACACACACACACACACAACACACACACACACACACACACACAGAAACACACACACAGACAATGTCTGATTACTCAAAACTACATATTTGGCTTTTATATTCCGACCAAAAAGAACCAAAGCTAAGGGTCAGGCCCAGTATGGACAAACACATTTGCACTCTACATCTCCAATCTCTTTTCAACATTTTAAGTTTATGATAATTTATCACTTTCATATTACATTTTTTTTTTTCTAAAACAAATAAAATGTATGGTGGTTACTCTGTTGTTGCTGTGATTCTTGTTCTTTTTTCTTTCCTCTTTTAGTTAAATGTTGGAAAGGAATGTGTAAAAAGATAAAAGTGCACACTATGTTTTCTTTTATGCATGTCTCTTTAATGATTTAATGTTACATTTTGTCTGTATAATAAAAATTGTTATAAAAAAAGAAAATTAAAAAAAATGTCTACGATGACTTCATTATTTGTATATTTTCTTTAAGTTTTACTTTTATTTCTAAAAAAAAAAGAAAAAGAAAAAAAACAGTCATCTTTATGTAAGACTTTTCCTACTTAATATTTCCTACGGCACCTGAAGGCACCACCAGAGCCCGCCCCGGGAGCTGTGATTGGCGGAGAGCTTGGTTCGTCAGAGGGGCGTTCAGAGGAGCAGGAAACAGAAACAGTAGAAGCCGTGAATCAGAAGGGCTTTAAACTTTAGAAACGATCAGAGATTCAATCAATCAAACATTTCTACCTTCTTCAACAGGTGAGTTCACTTCCGGTTTGTGTTGTTAGAGAGTTAGAAACAGCCGACAGAGGCAGAGGTATTTATATTTAAGTAACAATACTGCATACAAAACACTGCTCTAGGAGGAAAACTCCTTAACCTTTTACTTACTTACTCTGAGAATAAAAACCGTTAAAGAGAATCACCATCGCCAAACTCCACCAGACTCCATGTAAATAATCAGGACTTTTATCATCGCAAAACACACTTTATTTAAAGTGGACAGAAACTAAATAAAACTTTCAAACAGCCGTCTTGGTTCATCTTACCACTGTTCCAACAATCACCACTCTTGTTTGGTTGAAATAAACCCCTTAATTCACCTATTTACATGTGGAAATATGCTTGCTCTATACACGCTAAAAGTCCTGATTATTTAAATGGAGTCTGGTCGGTAAAAATATTAAGACTATATACAGACATAGACAAACAAAGAGAGAGAGAGATGTTAATAACTAATAATTTCATTTTCTGAATGAATGTGTGTTTGTGTTTCAGAGAGAGAGAGAGAGATGGGGGGTCAGGTGTCTTCGTTGGATGGGGTCCATGTGGTAATAGTTGGGGGGGGATTTGGTGGCATCGCCGCCGCTAAGCAGCTGAAATCTCAACGAATCAGCTTCACTCTGATCGACCTGAGAGACTCTTTCCATCACAACGTGGCGGCGCTCCGAGCCGCCGTCAAGCCCGGTAACTTTTACATTTTATTTAAATAATTAATTTTTTTTAAAGTTTAAGATTTTAATTTTATTATTTATTTGTTATTATATAATTATTTTTATTTATTTTATTCAAATTTTATTTTATTTTGTATCATTTCTTTTATTTTTAAGATCACTTTAATTTTATTTATTTATTTGACTTTAACCTTTATTTCGACAATTTAATTTTTTTATATTTTTATATATATATATTTTTACTTTACTATGTTTTTTGTGTGTATGTTTTAGTGAGTTTTTATTTAATTTTTTTAAAAATTGGTTTTATTATACATACACACACACACGGACGCACACACGCACACACACACACATACGTGCATTCATACACACACACACACATATGTGCATACATACACACAAACACACATGGACGCCCACATACACACATACACACACATACGTGCATTCATACACACACACAAATGGACATAAACACACACACATACGTACATACACACACACACACACACACACACACACACACACACACACATACACACATACACACACACACACACACACACACAGAGACACACACACACCTACACGTACACACACATACACACGCACACACACACACACACACACACACACACATATTTT
>NC_041347.1:34328855-34341355 GCF_004354835.1 Perca flavescens
GTGGTATGTGTGTTTGGTCTGTGTGTGTGTAGTCTGTTTGTGTGTGTGTGGATTTGTGTGTGTGTGTGTAGTCTCTGTGTTTACTGAGTCTGTGTGTGTGCGTGCGTGTGTGTGTTGTGTGTGTCTGTGTGTAGTGTGTGCGTGTAGTGTGTGCGTGTGTGTGTGTGTGTGTGCGTGTGTGTAGTCTGTGTGTGTGTGTGGATTTGTGTGTGTGCATGTGTGTGTAGTCTGTGTGTTTACTGAGTCTGTGTGTGTGTGCGTGCGTGTGTGTGTAGTGTGTGCGTGTGTATGTGTGTGTAGTGTGTGCGTGTGTGTGTGCAATGTGTGTGTCTGTGTATAGTGTGTGTGTGTGTGTAGTGTGCGTGTGTCTGTGTGTGTAGTGTAGACTAACATCAGAGGAGCACCACTCCTGGATCATGGAGATGATGTAGTGTGTAGTGTGTAATGTGTGTGTAGTGTATAGTGTGTGTAGAGGTGGGCGAAATATCGTTTAGAAGATAATATCCAAATTGTTGTCTGGACGATATGCAAAATTGGGATATTGAATATTTCATAATTTGTACAATCCGACCCCCCAAACATGAAAAGAGCTGAAGGAAGTTAAAGAGAAAACCAATAACTCACACTTTAACCTTCTAAACAATTATATGTAGCGATTTTAATACTGTAGGGGTTTGTTTGACTGTATTTTTTGTACAAAATCACGATCGTCCCGCACGAGAGTAAGCTGCTACTAGTTCTTACCTGTGTGTTATGACATTCACTCATGTCAACAAAGAACTAATCAATACAGGACCACGATACGACACACTGACCTAATCAATACAGGACCACGATACAACACACTGACCTAATCATACGGGACAGGATCAATACAGGACCGCGATACAACACACTGACCTAAAGGACCACGATACAACACAGGACCTAATCAATACAGGACCACGATACTACACACTGACCTAATCAATACAGGACCACGATACAACACACTGACCTAATCAATACAGGACCACGATACTACACACTGACCTAATCAATACAGGACCACGATACTACACAGCTGTTACGAGAACATAATAACATCCCTGAGGAAATAGCCTGACCGAGCCCTCCAGGTTGTTGTCGGCGCTAGCACGGTGAGCTAACTAGCACGGCGAGCTAACTAGCACGGCGAGCTAACTAGCACGGCGAGCTAACTACCGGCAGGATGAGAACATAACTCAGACGAGACCAGAGGCGGAGGACTGGATTGTTGAGCACCATGAATGGAGTACCAACTGCAGGATCGTTGCCCAGCACGGCTCACCTGACCTGGAGCCCTGTCGGTAATATACACTGCCGTCTACATAGCCCCCGATGCTAACGTTAGCACAACTTTGGTTCACTGCTAACCATAGTGAACAAACTGCAGCGCGATCACCTGGATACGGGACACAGGGGACTTTAACAAGGAGTTCCCCTCCAGCTTTCTCCAGCATGTAGATTGTTACTAGAGGGAAGAACACACCAGACCATGTTACTCTAACAGCAAGAAAGATACACAACTGCTCCTCTCCCTCAGTGTGTGTGTAGTGTGTGTGTGTAGTGTAGTGTGTGTGTAGTGTATAGTGTGTGTGTAGTGTGTGTGTGTAGTGTAGTGTGTGTGTAGTGTATAGTGTGTGTGTAGTGTATAGTGTGTGTGTAGTGTTTAGTGTATAGTGTGTGTGTGTGTAATGTGTAGTGTAGTGTGTGTGTGGTGTGTAGTGTATAGTGTGTAGTGTAGTGTGTAGACTAACATCAGAGGAGCACCACTCCTGGATCATGGAGATGATGTGAGTGTGTAGTGTATAGTGTGTGTGTAGTGTATAGTGTGTGTGTGTAGTGTATAGTGTGTGTGTAGTGTGTAGTGTATAGTGTGTGTGTGTAATGTGTAGTGTAGTGTGTGTGTGGTGTGTAGTGTATAGTGTGTAGTGTAGTGTGTAGACTAACATCAGAGGAGCACCACTCCTGGATCATGGAGATGATGTGAGTGTGTAGTGTATAGTGTATAGTGTGTGTGTGTAATGTGTAGTGTGTGTGTGTAATGTGTAGTGTAGTGTGTGTGTGGTGTGTAGTGTATAGTGTATAGTGTGTGTGTGTAATGTGTAGTGTGTGTGTGTAATGTGTAGTGTAGTGTATAGTGTGTGTGTAGTGTATAGTGTGTAGTGTAGTGTGTAGACTAACATCAGAGGAGCACCACTCCTGGATCATGGAGATGATGTGAGTGTGTAGTGTATAGTGTGTGTGTGTAGTGTGTAGTGTATAGTGTGTGTGTGTAATGTGTAGTGTAGTGTGTGTGTGTGGTGTGTAGTGTATAGTGTGTAGTGTGTGTAGTGTGTAGACTAACATCAGAGGAGCACCACTCCTGGATCATGGAGATGATGTGAGTGTGTAGTGTATAGTGTGTGTGTGTGTGTAGTGTATAGTGTGTGTAGTGTATAGTGTGTGTGTGTGTAATGTGTAGTGTAGTGTGTGTGTGATGTGTAGTGTATAGTGTGTAGTGTAGTGTGTAGACTAACATCAGAGGAGCACCACTCCTGGATCATGGAGATGATGTGAGTGTGTAGTGTATAGTGTGTGTAGTGTATAGTGTGTGTGTGTGTGTGTAATGTGTAGTGTAGTGTGTGTGTGGTGTGTAGTGTATAGTGTGTGTGTAGTGTTTAGTGTATAGTGTGTGTGTGTAATGTGTAGTGTAGTGTGTGTGTGATGTGTAGTGTGTGTGTGATGTGTAGTGTATAGTGTGTAGTGTAGTGTGTAGACTAACATCAGAGGAGCACCACTCCTGGATCATGGAGATGATGTGAGTGTGTAGTGTATAGTGTGTGTAGTGTATAGTGTGTGTGTGTGTAATGTGTGTGTGTGTGTGTGGTGTGTAGTGTATAGTGTGTGTGTGGTGTGTAGACTAACATCAGAGGAGCACCACTCCTGGATCATGGAGATGATGTGAGTGAGTTTCATCTGCATGGTGAACGCTGCTTCCCACTCCGGCTCCATCTCTATGTGCTGCCCCACCTGTCTCACCACTGGGTCCATACCCTACAGACAGACAGAGAGAGAGAGACAGGTTAGAGAGAGACAGACAGGTCAGAGACAGATAGACAGACAGATAGAGAGAGATAGAGAGAGACAGATAGGTCAGAGACAGATAGAGAGGAAGACCGACAGAGAGAGAGAGACAGACATAGAGAGAGACCGACACAGAGAGAGACAGACAGAGAGAGAGACAGGTTAGACAGATAGAGAGAGACAGACAAACAGACTAGAGAGACAGACAGGTTGTACCTGCATACACTTGAGCAGCTCCAAAAAAGCGTCCAGACCTTCTAGAAACTTCAGTCTGAGCTGATCGCCCCACTCAGAGGGACGACTGATCAGAACATACCTGCAGCACAGACAGACAGGCAGAGAGACAGACAGGCAGAGAGACAGACAGGCAGAGAGACAGACAGGCAGAGAGACACACATACATACAGACAGAGTTTAGTTGTCAACTATTAAATTAATCTCCAACTACTTTGATAATCTGAGTCATTTTTAATGAGAAAACTTGTGTGATGTCAGCTTGTTAAATGTGAATATTTTCTAGCTTCTGTGTATAACTGGTATATATATATCTTGTATATAATCTAGTATATAACTGGTATATATCTCGTATATAATCTAGTGTATAATTGGTATGTATCCTGTATATAATCTAGTGTATAACTGGTATATATCTGGTATATAATCTAGTGTATAGCTGGTATATATCTGGTATATAATCTAGTGTATGGCTGGTATATATCTGGTATATAATCTAGTGTATAACTGGTATATATCTGGTATATAATCTAGTGTATAACTGATATATATCTGGTATAAAATCTAGTGTATGGCTGGTATATATCTGGTATATAATCTAGTGTATAACTGGTATATATCTGGTATATAATCTAGTGTATAACTGGTATATATCTGGTATATAATCTAGTGTATAACTGGTATATAATCTAGTGTATAGCTGGTATATATCTGGTATATAATCTAGTGTATGGCTGGTATATATCTGGTATATAATCTAGTGTATAACTGGTATATATCTGGTATATAATCTAGTGTATAACTGGTATATATCTGGTATATAATCTAGTGTATGGCTGGTATATATCTGGTATATAATCTAGTGTATAACTGGTATATAATCTAGTGTATAACTGGTATATATCTGGTATATAATCTAGTGTATGGCTGGTATATATCTGGTATATAATCTAGTGTATAACTGGTATATATCTGGTATATAATCTAGTGTATGGCTGGTATATATCTGGTATATAATCTAGTGTATAACTGGTATATAATCTAGTGTATAACTGGTATATATCTGGTATATAATCTAGTGTATAACTGGTATATATCTGGTATATAATCTAGTGTATAACTGGTATATAATCTAGTGTATGGCTGGTATATATCTGGTATATAATCTAGTGTATAACTGGTATATATCTGGTGTATAATCTAGTGTATAGCTGGTATATAACCTAGTGTATAGCTGGTATATATCTGGTATATAATCTAGTGTATAGCTGGTATATATCTGGTATATAATCTAGTGTATGGCTGGTATATATCTGGTATATAATCTAGTGTATAACTGGTATATATCTGGTATATAATCTAGTGTATAGCTGGTATATATCTGGTATATAATCTAGTGTATAGCTGGTATATATCTGGTATATAATCTAGTGTATAACTGGTATATAATCTGGTGTATGGCTGGTATATATATATGGTATATAATCTAGTGTATAACTGGTATATATCTGGTATATAATCTAGTGTATAGCTGGTATCTATCTGGTATATAATCCAGTGTATAGCTGGTATCTATCTGGTGTATATAATCTAGTGTATAGCTGGTATATAATCTAGTGTATAACTGGTATATATCTGGTATATAATCTAGTGTATAACTGGTATATAATCTAGTGTATAACTGGTATATATCTGGTATATAATCTAGTGTATAACTGGTATATAATCTAGTGTATAACTGGTATATAATCTAGTGTATAACTGGTATATATCTGGTATATAATCTAGTGTATAACTGGTATATAATCTAGTGTATAGCTGGTATATATCTGGTATATAATCTAGTGTATGGCTGGTATATATCTGGTATATAATCTAGTGTATGGCTGGTATATATCTGGTATATAATCTAGTGTATGGCTGGTATATATCTGGTATATAATCTAGTGTATAACTGGTATATAATCTAGTGTATAACTGGTATATATCTGGTATATAATCTAGTGTATAACTGGTATATATCTGGTATATAATCTAGTGTATAACTGGTATATAATCTAGTGTATGGCTGGTATATATCTGGTATATAATCTAGTGTATAACTGGTATATATCTGGTGTATAATCTAGTGTATAGCTGGTATATAATCTAGTGTATAGCTGGTATATATCTGGTATATAATCTAGTGTATAGCTGGTATATATCTGGTATATAATCTAGTGTATAACTGGTATATATCTGGTATATAATCTAGTGTATAGCTGGTATATATCTGGTATATAATCTAGTGTATAGCTGGTATATATCTGGTATATAATCTAGTGTATAACTGGTATATAATCTGGTGTATGGCTGGTATATATATGGTATATAATCTAGTGTATAACTGGTATATATCTGGTATATAATCTAGTGTATAGCTGGTATCTATCTGGTATATAATCTAGTGTATGGCTGGTATCTATCTGGTATATAATCTAGTGTATAGCTGGTATATAATCTAGTGTATAACTGGTATATATCTGGTATATAATCTAGTGTATAACTGGTATATAATCTAGTGTATAACTGGTATATATCTGGTATATAATCTAGTGTATAACTGGTATATAATCTAGTGTATAACTGGTATATAATCTAGTGTATAACTGGTATATATCTGGTATATAATCTAGTGTATAACTGGTATATAATCTAGTGTATAACTGGTATATAATCTAGTGTATAACTGGTATATATATCTGGTATATAATCTAGTGTATAACTGGTATATAATCTAGTGTATAACTGGTATATATCTGGTATATAATCTAGTGTATAGCTGGTATATAATCTAGTGTATAACTGGTATATATCTGGTATATAATCTAGTGTATAGCTGGTATATATCTGGTATATAATCTAGTGTATAACTGGTATATATCTGGTATATAATCTAGTGTATAGCTGGTATATATCTGGTATATAATCTAGTGTATAACTGGTATATATCTGGTATATAATCTAATGTATAACTGGTATATAATCTAGTGTATAACTGGTATATATCTGGTATATAATCTAATGTATAACTGGTATATAATCTAGTGTATAGCTGGTATATATCTGGTATATAATCTAATGTATATCTGGTATATAATCTAGTGTATAACTGGTATATATCTGGTATATAATCTAGTGTATAGCTGGTATATATCTGGTATATAATCTAATGTATAACTGGTATATAATCTAGTGTATAACTGGTATATATCTATATATATTTAGGTTCCTAACTTGAGGTCTCCGATGAGGCTCTGCACCCGTCCGAACTTGAAGGCCTGCTGGGCGGTGTATCGGTCGAACTGGAAGCGTCCCTGCAGGTCTCGGTGGCGGAGGTGATCCACAAAGGTCCTGATGATGGTGGTCATCAGGTCCTCCTCCACCATCAGCATCCGGGCCTGGTACACACACACACACACACACACACACACACACACACACACACACACACACAATACGGCGAGGCGTATTTCAAGTGAATGTTGTTTTTCAGACAACAGCAGCTGCAGACTGTCGTACGTCTCGTGTTGGAAACAGAGACAAACCTTTACACCGTTTAGCCGTCAGCATTTTAACTGTGTTCACTCCAACTGCTAGCTAACGGTATGCTAACGTTACCTGCTGCCAAGTGGAGTGTTAACTGGCGTTTCATACCCGTGCAGCGATGTTTCGGTTGACTCTAACGTCCGTTAAGGAGCATCAGAGAGAAGCGCAGGCATTTAAGTGGCACCAAAATCTGCGTTGCTATTCGGTCCGGTAGATACCGGTCGTTAGGGCACCCGTCGGTGCCGTAGCACCGGGTCTCGGTAACAGCTGAATATTCTCTCTCATGATGAAAAAGTAGAGACTTGTAGACGAAAATGAAGAGAGATTTTATCTTAGTTTTTATTTTATGCAAAACATTTTAGTCTCGTCTTTTTTCTAAATGTTAATTTAGTCTTAGTCAGCGTTTTTGGACATTGGTGCAGTCTCGTCATCGTCTCGTCTTAGTCATGGAAGAAAAGGTCGTTGACAAATACAGTGGGGGAAATAAGTATTTGACCCCTTGCTGATTTTGCAGGTTTGCCCACTTACAAAGAATGCAAAAATCTACAATTTTAATCATATGTACATTCTAACAGTGAAAGACAGAATCCCAAAGAAAATTCCAGAAAATCACATCATATGAATTTATTAAAATTGATAACCATCTGATGAGGAAAAACAAGTATTTGACCCCCTGGACAAACAGCATGTTAATATTTTGTAGAAAAGCCATTATTGGCCAGCACAGATGTCAAACGGTTTTTATAGTTGGTGACAAGGTTTGTGCACATTTGGGCAGGGATGTTGGCCCACTCCTCCCTGCAGACAGCCTCCAAATCATTCAGGTTCGAGGTTGTCGCCTGGCAACTCAATTTTAAGCTCCCTCCAAAGATTTTCAATCGGATTCAGGTCTGGAGACTGGCTAGGCCACTCCAGAACCTTGATGTGCTTCTTCTTCAGCCACTCTTTTTGTTGCTTTGGCCGTGTGCTTAGGGTCGTTGTCGTGCTGAAACACCCATCCTCGACCCATCTTCAGCTCTCTCACTGAGGGAAGGAGATGTCGGTCCAGAATTCCACGATACATGGCCCCGTCCATCCTCCCCTCAATACGATGGAGTTGTCCGTCCCCTTGGCTGAAAAGCACCCCCAAAGCATGATGTTGCCACCACCATGCTTGACGGTGGGGATGGTGTTCTTTGGGTTGTACTCGGTTCTTTGCCCTCCAAACACGACGAGTTGAGTTGAGGCCAAAAAGTTCTATTTTGGTCTCATCTGACCACATCACCTTCTTCCAGGCCTCTTCTGAGTCGTCCAGGTGGTGAATGGCGAACTTCATGCGGGCCTGTACATGTTTCTTCTTGAGCAGGGGGACCTTGCGTGCGCTGCAGGATTTCAATCCATGACGGCGTAGTGTGTTACCAACCGTTTCTTTTTGTAACTGTGGTCCCAGCTGCCTTCAGTTGATTCATCAGTTCCCCCTTGTGGTTTTGGGATGATTCCTCACCGTTCGCATGATCAGGGACACCCCACGAGGCAAGATCTTGTATGGAGGCCCAGACCGAGGGAGGTTGGCGGTTGTGTGGTGCTTCTTCCATTTCCTGATAACTGCACCGACAGTTGATCTTTTCTCTCCAAGTTGCTTTCCGATTCTCTTGTAGCCCATCCCAGCCTTGTGCAGATCAACAATCTTGTCCCTGATGTCCGTGAGAAAGCTCTTTGGTCTTGCCCATGGTGGTGATGTTGGATGCTGGTTGTTTGGGTGTTCACAGGTGTCTTTTATACAGGTAACGAGGTGAGGCAGGTATATTTGATGTAGATAATTGGTTCGGATTGGGGCTGTGTCTTAAAGAAAGACTAACTGGCTTGTAGGAGCCAGAATACTTGCTGTTTGTCCAGGGGGTCAAATACTTGTTTTTCCTCATCAGATGGTTATCAATTTTAATAAATTCATATGATGTGATTTTCTGGAATTTTCTTTGGGATTCTGTCTTTCACTGTTAGAATGTACATATGATTAAAATTGTAGATTTTTGCATTCTTTGTAAGTGGGCAAACCTGCAAAATCAGCAAGGGGTCAAATACTTATTTCCCCCACTGTATTTAGTCTTGGCTGACGAAATTAACATTACTCACTACAAGCTCAGGTCCTCAAACACACAATACAAGCTCAGGTCCTCAAACACACACACACACACACACACACACACACACACACACACACACACACACACACACACACACACACACACACACACACACACACACACACAACTAGCTCAGGTCCTCAAACACACACAACTAGCTCAGGTCCTCAAACACACACAATACAAGCTCAGGTCCTCAAACACACACAATACAAGCTCAGGTCCTCAAACACACAATACAAGCTCAGGTCCTCAAACACACACACACAACTAGCTCAGGTCCCTGGCCTTCAGGCAGCGTTAGAGGACTCAGAGTCTCGTAGAAGAACTGATAACTAGTGATCCTTCTACTGGCCCTGGTGCATCCCATTCTAACAACACACAGACGTTGCTGAAAGATCGGCTTATAATACTATACTGTGAAATAGAGAGAAAGACAAGTTTGGGGATGGTTCTAGATAACACGGTATCACGTGAAGGACTGGTTGTATCGGTAATCGGTATCAGGTAATCATCAGAGAATCCTTCTCAGCCTGAACTCAGCAGCAACGAGAGCCACAGCTCCATCACGGTCACTGTCACATGGTCACAACGTACAGCAGAGAGACAGGCAGGCAGAGAGAGAGACAGGCAGAGAGAGAGACCGGCAGAGAGAGACAGACTGAGAGAGACAGAAACAGAGAGAGAGAGAGAGAAGCAGAGACAGACAGGAAATGAGAGAGAAAGGCAGAGAGAGAGAGAGAGAGAGAGAGAGAGAGAGAGACAGGTGTGGCAGAGAGAGACAGAGAGACAGGTGTGGCAGAGAGAGACAGAGAGACAGGTGTGGCAGAGAGAGACAGAGAGAGACAGGTGTGGGTACTCACCATGGTTGGGACGGTGAAGAGTTGAACAGACAGCGAGGTCACTGACACCACTCTCTCGTGGTCGCCCTCCATGAAGTCTGTCTGGAGGCGTCTGTAGTTCTGGGGGGGGCAGAGGTCAGAGGTCACTGCTGCCCGGTTTAACTTGAACCAGCGTGTCTTACTATAGATCAGGTGACTTATTAAAGAATAGGTGACTTATTATAGGACAGGTGTGTTACTATAGATCAGGTGTGTAACAGGTGTGCAACAGTGGCTCAGGTGTGTAACAGGTGTGTAACAGTAGATCAGGTGTGTTACAGTAGATCAGGTGTGTTACAGTAGATCAGGTGTGTTACAGTAGATGAGGTGTGTAACAGTAGATCAGGTGTGTTACAGTAGATCAGGTGTGTTACAGTAGATCAGGTGTGTAACAGGTGTGTAACAGTGGCTCAGGTGTGTAACAGGTGTGTAACAGTAGATCAGGTGTGTTACATGTGTGTAACAGGTGTGTAACAGTGGACCAGGTGTGTAACAGTAGATCAGGTGTGTTACAGTAGATCAGGTGTGTTACAGTAGATCAGGTGTGTAACAGTAGATCAGGTGTGTTACAGTAGATCAGGTGTGTTACAGTAGATCAGGTGTGTAACAGGTGTGTAACAGTGGCTCAGGTGTGTAACAGGTGTGTAACAGTAGATCAGGTGTGTTACATGTGTGTAACAGGTGTGTAACAGTGGACCAGGTGTGTAACAGTGGCTCAGGTGTGTTACAGGTGTGTAACAGTGGCTCAGGTGTGTAACAGGTGTGTAACAGGTGTGTTACCTTTGCAAACTGGATGGCGAAGATCTTCTTGTATTTGAGGTCCATGAGGAGGCTGTTCATCAGCAGCTGGTGGTAGATGTTCCTCGCCCCTACAGACACAAACAGGTACACCAACAGGTAAGTAGGTGGGTAGTACAGGTACGGAGGTAGGTAGTACAGGTAAGTAGGTAGGTAGTGCAGGTACGGAGGTAGGTAGTGCAGGTAAGTAGGTAGGTAGTGCAGGTACGGAGGTAGGTAGTACAGGTAAGTAGGTAGGTAGTGCAGGTAAGTAGGTAAGTAGTGCAGGTACGGAGGTAGGTAGTACAGGTAAGTAGGTAGGTAGTGCAGGCAACGGAGGCAGGCAATGCAGGTAAGCAGGTTGGTAGTACAGGTAACGGAGGTAGGTAGCACAGGCAAGCAGGCAGGCAGTGCAGGCAACGGAGGCAGGCAGTGCAGGCAACGGAGATAGGCAGCAGGCAAGCAGGCAGGCAGCACAGGCAGGCAGGCAGAAAGCAGGCAGGCAGGCAGGCAGCACAGCAGGCAGGCAGCGCAGGCAAGCAGGCAGGCAGCACAGGCAACGGAGGCAGGCAGTACAGGCAACGGAGGCAGGCAGTACAGGCAACGGAGGCAGGCAGTACAGGCAAGCAGGCAGGCAGGCACAGGCAAGCAGGCAGGCAGTGCAGGCAAGCAGGCAGGCAGCAGGCAAGCAGGCAGGCAGTGCAGGCAAGCAGGCAGGCAGCACAAGGAGGGAGGCAGGCATTACAGGCAACGGAGGCAGGCACAGGCAAGCAGGCAGGCAGTGCAGGCAACGGAGGCAGGCAGTGCAGGCAAGCAGGCAGGCAGCACAGGCAACGGAGGCAGGTAGTGCAGGCAACGGAGGCAGGCAGCACAGGCAACGGAGGCAGGCAGCACAGGCAAGCAGGCAGGCAGTGCAGGCAACGAGGCAGGCAGTACAGGTAAGCAGGTAGGCAGTACAGGCAACGGAGGCAGGTAGTACAGGCAAGCAGGCAGGCAGTGCAGGCAACGGAGGCAGGTAGTACAGGCAAGCAGGCAGGCAGCAGGCAACGGAGGTAGGTAGCACAGGCAACGGAGGCAGGTAGTACAGGTAAGCAGGCAGGCAGTACAGGCAACGGAGGTAGGCAGTACAGGTAAGGCAGGTAGGCAGTGCAGGCAACGGAGGCAGGTAGTGCAGGCAACGGAGGTAGGCAGTACAGGCAACGGAGGTAGGTAGTACAGGTAAGCAGGGCAGGCAGTGCAGGCACGGAGGCAGGTAGTACAGGTAAGCAGGCAGGCAGTGCAGGCAACGTAGGCAGGTAGTACAGGTAAGCAGGTAGGCAGTGCAGGCACGGAGGCAGGTAGTACAGGTAAGCAGGTAGGTAGTGCAGGCAACGGAGGTAGGTAGTACAGGCAAGCAGGTAGGTAGTGCAGGCACGGAGGTAGATAGTGCAGGTAACGGAGGCATTTTCAAGCATTCCAAACTTGTACACACACATATGGTAATAAAAATAGTCCAAAATTATGAAAACGTCACATTTTCTTGAAGGAGGAAATCCCTAAACCCCCAGAAGATACCTGCACCTGAGTCTTCCACGAACCCAGGGCAACACTAGTGTGTGTCTGTCTCTGTGTGTGTGTGTTTGTGTCTGTATGTTTGCGTCTCTATCAGTGTGTATGTGTGTCTCTGTCTTTGTGCGTTTGTGTGTCTCTGTCTTTGTGTGTTTGTGTGTCTGTCTTTTTCTGTGTGTGTGTGTCTCTGGTTTTGTGTGTGTCTCTCTCTGTGTGTGTGTGTGTGTGTGTGTCTCTCTGTGTGTGTGTGTCTCTGGTTTTG
>NC_041347.1:34353855-34356355 GCF_004354835.1 Perca flavescens
TCAGTAATTACTAATGTTAACTAGCATGTTAGTGATCAGTAATTACTAATGTTAACTAGCATGTTAGTGATCAATAATTACTAATGTTAACTAGCATGTTAGTGATCAATAATTACTAATGTTAACTAGCATGTTAGTGATCAATAATTACTAATGTTAACTATCATGTTAGTGATCAGTAATTACTAATGTTAACTAGCATGTTAGTGATCAATAATTACTAATGTTAACTATCATGTTAGTGATCAGTAATTACTAATGTTAACTAGCATGTTAGTGATCAGTAATTACTAATGTTAACTAGCATGTTAGTGATCAGTAATTACTAATGTTAACTAGCATGTTAGTGATCAGTAATTACTAATGTTAACTAGCATGTTAGTGATCAGTAATTACTAATGTTAACTATCATGTTAGTGATCAGTAATTACTAATGTTAACTAGCATGTTAGTGATCAGTAATTACTAATGTTAACTAGCATGTTAGTGATCAGTAATTACTAATGTTAACTATCATGTTAGTGATCAGTAATTACTAATGTTAACTAGCATGTTAGTGATCAGTAATTACTAATGTTAACTAGCATGTTAGTGATCAGTAATTAGCCTGTGTCTATGTTATCTGTTAGTGATCAGTATTACCTACATGTTAGTGATCAGTAATTCTCCGTCTCTGTGAGATTGGGAATGATTGAGTTAGTGATTTATCTTGTCACAGCTACCAGAAGACTTCACTCTTTCAGACACGTTGAGCTACGAAGACTTCACACTTCAGACACGTTGATCACGTCACATCTACGTTGTGTCTGTCAGTTGGAGGCTGCTCAGTAAAGCAAGAGATCACCGGGAAAGTGCTTCTAATATCCTTCACTGGTCTCAGACCAGAGACACGGGGTCTGTTGGTCCACAATGCTTGTGACGTAATTCTATTAGTTTTAGAAATGTCTCATGTGCTGTCTCTGCAAGTGTTTTATTCTGTGTTTGTGTACAGGTGTATATGTGTGTGCGCGCGCGTGTGTTTTTTCCATGTTTTGTGCTAACAAGTCAAAACAAAGTGCCATAAACATGAAGGCTAGCGGTGGAGCTAACGGCTAGCGGAGTGTGACACGGTGTTTCCAGACGCTTCTAACGGTAAATAAACGGCCTGTTACGAAGTTTAAACCTCTACAAACACGCAGGCGTTGCTAAGTAACAGCGACAGTTGGTGTTTCAGATGTTAGCTCGCGCTGACACAGCAGCTGTTCTCACATCCAGAGGTTTTTCGAGCCGCTCCGGTTAGCAGCGCTAGCGCTAGCATTAGCTCCGAGCAGCAGCGCTAGCGCTAGTATTTAGCATTAGCTCCGTGTAGCCGAGCCGCGGGGCAGCAAGATTAAACAGTTTAATGTAAGAAAGGAGAGATTGTTACGCAGTGACACCACAGCGGACGGTCAGAGAGGTCGAGCAGCAGCTTACCGCCGCGGTGTCTTTGGCGGAGAAGCTCAGGAACTCGGAACATAACGCGGACGGTGCGTCTCTGTCTCTCTCGGACTGGGCCGCCGCCATCTTTCCTCCCTCTGCTCTACGAACAAGAACCCGGATCCGGAAATCATCAACAGCTGAGGGGGCGGGGCCACAGGGTTTAAAAACAACACAGACGTGAAAGCTCACTTCTGCCAATAAAACAAATATATATTTGTGTTTTTACATGTTTTATTTATATATATATTACATATTTATGTATTTATTCAAAGTTCTTTACTTGTCACGTGCGTCTTTTTTATTTAATTAAATCAAGAATCAAAAGTATGAATATATAATAATATTTAATAATATACAAAACCAAATATCTTCTATCAGCAGTAAAGACCTAAACATCAGATTAATAAATACTACACACACTCACACATAAAGAGACACACACATACACACACATACACACACACATAAAGAGACACACAAACACACACACACATTCACACACACACATACACACATACACACACACATAAAGAGACACACACATACACATAAAGAGACACACACACACACACATAAAGAGACACACACGCACACACGCACACACACACACGAAGAGACACACATACTGGCTGGTCAGGCTAGCTCACACATCTATTGTGTAAAATTACCTTACACAATTTTTGTTGTGTAAAATTACCTTACACAATTTCTGTTTTAAAATGGCTCACACATCTAAATGGAGAAAACCGGAAAAAGCGACAAAAGAGTCTGTACTTAGAATATATATATATATATATATATATATATATATATATATATATATATATATATATAGAGAGAGAGAGAGAGAGAGAGAGAGAGATAGAAAGGACCCTTAGCTGAAAGAGAGACGGACATTTGTTTAATGATACTGACCATTTATTTAAAGATTGTTTTAAACCTCCACATAATCCTGTTCCTTCCTGTAGACTTAAAGGCACCAGTGAGAGAGCTGGCCTTGTAGACTGTGAGCAATAGCATAAGTTATTTTCACTAAAGAATT
>NC_041347.1:34358855-34361355 GCF_004354835.1 Perca flavescens
TGTACATGTGTCTCTGTCTTTAGTTGTCTGTGTGTGTCTAGTCCATGCTAATGTCCTGTACACATGTGTCTCTGTCTTTAGTTGTCTGTGTGTGTCTAGTCCACTAATGTCCTGTACATGTGTCTCTGTCTTTAGTTGTCTGTATGTGTCTAGTCCATGCTAATGTCCTGTACATGTGTCTCTGTCTTTAGTTGTCTGTGTGTGTCTAGTCCATGCTAATGTCCTGTACATGTGTCTCTGTCTTTAGTTGTCTGTGTGTGTCTAGTCCATGCTAATGTCCTGTACATGTGTCTCTGTCTTTAGTTGTCTGTGTGTGTCTAGTCCATGCTAATGTCCTGTACATGTGTCTCTGTCTTTAGTTGTCTGTGTGTGTCTAGTCCATGCTAATGTCCTGTACATGTGTCTCTGTCTTTAGTTGTCTGTGTGTGTGTCTAGTCCATGCTAATGTCCCTACATGTGTCTCTGTCTTTAGTTGTCTGTGTGTGTCTAGTCCATGCTAATGTCCTGTACATGTGTCTCTGTCTTTAGTTGTCTGTGTGTGTCTAGTCCATGCTAATGTCCTGTACATGTGTCTCTGTCTTTAGTTGTCTGTGTGTGTCTAGTCCATGCTAATGTCCTGTACATGTGTCTCTGTCTTTAGTTGTCTGTATATGTCTAGTCCATGCTAATGTCCTGTACATGTGTCTCTGTCTTTAGTTGTCTGTGTGTCTAGTCCATGCTAATGTCCTGTACATGTCTCTGTCTTTAGTTGTCTGTGTGTGTCTAGTCCATGCTAATGTCCTGTACATGTCTCTGTCTTTAGTTGTCTGTATGTGTCTAGTCCATGCTAATGTCCTGTACATGTCTCTGTCTTTAGTTGTCTGTGTGTGTCTAGTCCATGCTAATGTCCTGTACATGTGTCTCTGTCTTTAGTTGTCTGTATGTGTCTAGTCCATGCTAATGTCCTGTACATGTGTCTCCGTCTTTAGTTGTCTGTATGTGTCTAGTCCATGCTAATGTCCTGTACATGTGTCTCTGTCTTTAGTTGTCTGTATGTGTCTAGTCCATGCTAATGTCCTGTACATGTGTCTCTGTCTTTAGTTGTCTGTGTGTGTCTAGTCCATGCTAATGTCCTGTACATGTGTCTCTGTCTTTAGTTGTCTCTGTCTGTGTGTGTCTAGTCCATGCTAATGTCCTGTACATGTGTCTCTGTCTTTAGTTGTCTGTGTGTGTCTAGTCCATGCTAATGTCCTGTACATGTGTCTCTGTCTTTAGTTGTCTGTGTGTGTCTAGTCCATGCTAATGTCCTGTACATGTGTTTCTGTCTTTAGTTGTCTGTATGTGTCTAGTCCATGCTAATGTCCTGTACATGTGTTTCTGTCTTTAGTTGTCTGTATGTGTCTAGTCCATTAATGTCCTGTACATGTGTCTCTGTCTTTAGTGTGTCTAGTCCATGCTAATGTCCTGTACATGTGTCTCTGTCTTTAGTTGTCTGTATGTGTCTAGCCCATGCTAATGTCCTGTACATGTGTCTCTGTCTTTAGTTGTCTGTATGTGTCTAGTCCATGCTAATGTCCTGTACATGTGTCTCTGTCTTTAGTTGTCTGTGTGTCTAGTCCATGCTAATGTCCTGTACATGTGTCTCTGTCTTTAGTTGTCTGTGTGTGTCTAGTCCATGCTAATGTCCTGTACATGTGTCTGTCTTTAGTTGTCTGTGTGTGTCTAGTCCATGCTAATGTCCTGTACATGTGTCTCTGTCTTTAGTTGTCTGTGTGTCTAGTGTGTGTCTTTAGTTGTCTGTGTGTGTCTAGTCCATGCTAATGTCCTGTACATGTGTCTCTGTCTTTAGTTGTCTGTAAGTGTCTAGTCCATGCTAATGTCCTGTACATGTGTCTCTGTCTTTAGTTGTCTGTGTGTGTCTAGTCCATGCTAATGTCCTGTACATGTGTCTCTGTCTTTAGTTGTCTGTATGTGTCTAGTCCATGCTAATGTCCTGTACATGTGTCTCTGTCTTTAGTTGTCTGTATGTGTCTAGCCCTGTGTGTGTTATCAGATGTTCATTGAAGCATGAGATAATGTATGACTATGTTTGTATGTAGGTTAACTGTATGTTTATTGTGTGTTTATGCGCAATGTGTCGCCATATTGTTTGTCTCGAATCCCTAAGACAAATTTCTCCTACAGGAGACAATAAAGGCTTATCTTATCTCATCTTACCTCATCTTATCTTATCTCATCTTACCTCATCTTATCTTATCTTATCTATCTTATCTTATCTTATCTCATCTCATCTCATCTCATCTCATCTCATCTTACCTTATCTCATCTTATCTTATCTTATCTCATCTCATCTCATCTCATCTTACCTTATCTCATCTTATCTTATCTTATCTCATCTCATCTCATCTCATCTCATCTCATCTCATCTTATCTTATCTTATCTTATCTCATCTCATCTCATCTCATCTCATCTTATCTCATCTTATCTTATCTTATCTTATCTTATCTTATCTTATCTTAT
>NC_041347.1:34366355-34381355 GCF_004354835.1 Perca flavescens
AATATGATCTCTTCTCTTAGTTCTTGTGAGAACACGTGCTGCAGCATTCTGGATCAGCTGGAGAGTCTTAAGGGACTTATTTGAGCAACCTGACAGTAGGGAATTACAATAGTCCAGCCTGGACGTAACAAATGCATGGACTAGTTTTTCAGCGTCGTTTTGAGACAGGATATTCCTAATTTTAGCAATGTTACGAAGATGAAAAAAGGCTGTTCTTGAGGTTTGTTTTAGATTGGCATTAAAGGATATATCCTGATCAAAAATAACTCCTAAATTTCTGACAGTAGTGCTGGGGGCCAGGACAACACCATCCAGAGTAGCTATATCTTTAGATAATGAAGTTCTGAGGTGTTTAGGTCCCAGCACAATAACTTCAGTTTTGTTACAGTTTAACATCAGAAAATTATAGGTCATCCAGGATTTTATATCTGTAATGCACGCTTGAAATTTAGCTAGCTGACTGGTTTCATCTGGTTTGATTGACAAGTATAATTGGGTGTCATCCGCATAACAGTGAAAGTTAATTGAGGGTTTCCTAATAATATTGCCCATTCCTGATGTAGTGTCTCCACCTGGTGGCGTCAGTCTGTAACTACAGCTGATATATTCCTGATGTAGTGTCTCCACCTGGTGGTGTCAGTCTGTAACTACAGCTGATATATTCCTGATGTAGTGTCTCCACCTGGTGGCGTCAGCCTGTAACTACAGCTGATATATTCCTGATGTAGTGTCTCCACCTGGTGGTGTCAGCCTGTAACTACAGCTGATATATTCCTGATGTAGTGTCTCCACCTGGTGGTGTCAGCCTGTAACTACAGCTGATATATTCCTGATGTAGTGTCTCCACCTGGTGGTGTCAGCCTGTAACTACAGCTGATATATTATCCTGGCACCACATCACTCCAGTCCTAAAACAACTCCACTGGCTTCCTATCTCCCAACGGATCACCTACAAAATCCTGGTCCTCACCTACAAAGCTCTCCACCATCTGGCCCCCTCATACCTTACTGACCTCCTCTCCCCCTACCAACCCTCACGGTCCCTCAGATCCACCTCAGCCGGTCTCCTCTCCATCCAAAAGTCCAAACTCCGCAGTCTTGGGGACAGGGCATTCTCCAGAGCAGCTCCCAGGCTCTGGAACTCCCTCCCCCAAGAGATCCGCACCTCTGAGTCCCTCACCATCTTCCAGTCCCACCTCAAGACCCATCTCTTCAACTCTGCCTACCCATAGCCCCCCTGCCCCCCCTCCATTTTTCATCTGAATCTTGTTTTGTTCTACTTGTTTTGTTTTGTTTTGTTCTACTTGTTTTGTTATGTTTTTAATCTACCCTGCCCTGTAAAGCGACTTTGACTCCATGAAAAGCGCTATATAAATTCAATTTATTATTATTATTATTATTATATTCCTGATGTAGTGTCTCCACCTGGTGGTGTCAGTCTGTAACTACAGCTGATATATTCCTGATGTAGTGTCTCCACCTGGTGGCGTCAGTCTTTAACTACAGTTGATATATTCCTGATGTAGTGTCTCCACCTGGTGGCGTCAGTCTTTAACTACAGCCGATATATTCCTGATGTAGTGTCTCCACCTGGTGGCATCAGCCTGTAACTACAGCCGATATATTCCTGATGTAGTGTCTCCACCTGGTGGCGTCAGCCTGTAACTACAGCCGATATATTCCTGATGTAGTGTCTCCACCTGGTGGCGTCAGCCTGTAACTACAGCCGATATATTCCTGATGTAGTGTCTCCACCTGGTGGCGTCAGCCTGTAACTACAGTTGATATATTCCTGATGTAGTGTCTCCACCTGGTGGCGTCAGTCTTTAACTACATCTGATATATTCCTGATGTAGTGTCTCCACCTGGTGGCGTCAGTCTTTAACTACAGCTGATATATTCCTGATGTAGTGTCTCCACCTGGTGGCGTCAGTCTTTAACTACATCTGATATATTCCTGATGTAGTGTCTCCACCTGGTGGCGTCAGTCTGTAACTACAGCTGATATATTCCTGATGTAGTGTCTCCACCTGGTGGAGTCAATCTGTAACCACAGCTGCTGACTGATATATTCCAAGGGGGCAAGCTTCTCTCCAGTGAAGCCGCTATGGCGTCATTCTGATGCTACCAAGCCATCACCCCCCGTTAGCATCCCATTGACTGCCATTCATTTTGGTGTCACTTTGACAGTCAATAACTTTACATCTGAAGCGTTTAAAGACTTTATTTGTCCGTTGTTTATTTCTAAAGAAACACGACAATGTATAAAATGCTCCATTACTTTGTATCTCATGTTATGGCTCCGTAGCAGACGTTTTTATAAAAATAGGCTAATGATTGTTTTCTGTGGAGAGAAGCTTGCCCCCTTGGAGTTCGTCTGTGTATAAATAAAGAGAAGCCATGTGAATCTACCCTGCTAAGTTTTTTATTCTCTTCTTAAGAACCCAACACAACAGCCAGCACAGTAACCAGACTTAAACCCCATTGAGCTGGTCTGGGATGAACTGGACAGAAAAATGAAAGCAAAGCAACCTACAAGTGCCACACATTTATGGGGACTTCTGCAACAGAGTTGGGAAGAACTTCCTGAAGAATATTTGATTTCCATTGTAGAAACAATGCCACGAGTGTGTTCAGCTGTTATATCTGCCAAAGGAGGCTATTTTGATGAGTCAAAAGTTTAGAATCCATTAGTGGTTTATAAATTGATTTCATGATTTATTTTTTAACTTCAATTGTTCATTTGTTCTATTCTTTAATTTCAGAGTCCAAAAAGACTGAACTATTGAACTGCATGAATTTCAATAAAAATCTGGAAAAATTGGGGTGTTCTTAAACTTTTGACCAGTAGCATATGTTTATACTATTTTTTCACTTTGACTGAGTTAAATCTTTTAACCACTTCTCCGTGAACCATCACTTTATCGTGGTGGAGAGGTTTGTGTGTCTTCCACGTTGCTTCTTCGGGCTGTGCCCGGCCCCATCTCTCCAGCCCATGGGCCCACCACCTGTGGGAGGAACCGCTGGGGTCGGGTGCGCTGCCACATGGGGGGCAGTGAAGGTCAGGGGCCTCGACGGACCAGACCCGGGCGGCAGACGCTGGCTCTGGGGACGTGGAACGTCACCTCTCTGTGGGGGAAGGAGCCGGAACTGGTGCGGGAGGTGGAGCGCTACCGGTTAGATCTGGTGGGGCTTACCTCTACGCACAGTCTCGGTTCTGGAACCATACTCCTGGATAGGGGTTGGACTCTTTTCTTCTCCGGAGTTGCCCAGGGTGTGAGGCGCCCGGGCGGGTGTGGGGATACTCACAAGCCCCGGCTGAGCGCCGCCACGTTGGAGTTTACCCCGGTGGACGAGAGGGTCGCCTCCCTACGCCTGCGGGTTGTGGGGGGGAAAACTCTGACTGTTGTTTGTGCATATGCACCAAACAGGAGTTCGGAGTATTCGGCCTTCTTGGAGACCTTGACTGGAGTCCTGCATGGGGCGCCAGTGGGGGACTCCATTGTTCTGCTGGGGGACTTTAATGCGCACGTGGGCAATGATGGAGACACCTGGAGAGGCGTGATTGGGAGGAACGGCCTCCCTGATCTAAACCAGAGTGGTTGTTGGACTTCTGTGCTAATCATGGATTTTTTATAATGAACACCATGTTCGAACATAGGGATGCTCATAAGTGTACCTGGTACCAGAGCACCCTAGGCCAAAGGTCAATGATCGATTTTATAATCATTTCATCTGATCTGAGGCCGTATGTTTTGGACACTCAGGTGAAGAGAGGGGCAGAGCTGTCAACCGATCACCATCTGGTGGTGAGTTGGGTCAGGGGTGGGGAAGACTCTGGACAGACCTGGTAAGCCCAAACGTGTAGTGCGGGTAAATTGGGAACGTTTGGAGGAGGCCCTGTCCGACAGACTTTCAACTCACACCTCCGGGCGGAGCTTTTCGTGCATCCCTGTGGAGGCTGGGGGCATTGAACCCGAGTGGACAATGTTCAAAGTTTCCATTGCTGAACCTGCGGCGAGGAGCTGTGGTCTTAGGGTCTTAGGTGCCTCAAGGGGCGGTAACCCACGAACAAAGTGGTGGACACCGGTGGTCAGGGAAGCCGTCCGACTGAAGAAGGAGTCTTTCCGGGATATGTTATCCCAGAGGACTCGGAGGCGGTTGCAGGGTACCCGAGGGGCCGAAGGGCTGCAGCCTCTGCCGGGAAAGAGGCAAAGCAGCGGGTGTGGGAGAAGTTTGGAGAAGACATGGAGAAGGACTTTCGGTCGGCACCAAAGTGCTTCTGGAAAACTGTTCGCCACCTCAGAAGGGGGGCGGGGAACCATCCAAGCTGTGTACAGTAAGGATGGGACACTGTTGACCTCAACTGAGGAGGTAATAGGGCGGTGGAAGGAGCACTTTGAGGAACTCCTAAATCCGACTAATACGCCCTCTATGTTAGAGACAGAGCTGGAGGATAACGGGGATTGTCGCCGATTTCCCAGGCGGAAGTCACTGATGTAGTCAAACAACTCAACAGTGGCAAAGCCCCGGGATTGATGAGATCCGTCCAGAAATGCTCAAGGCTCTGGGTGTGGAGGGGCTGTCCTGCTTGACACGCCTCTTCAACATTGCGTGGAAGTCTGGGACGGTGCCAAAGGAGTGGCAGACTGGGGTGGTGGTTCCCCTTTTAAAAAGGGGGACCAGAGGGTGTGTGCCAATTACAGGGGTATCACACTTCTCAGCCTCCCTGGTAAAGTCTACTCCAAGGTGCTGGAAAGGAGGGTTCGGCCGATAGTCGAACCTCGGGTTGAGGAGGAACAATGCGGATTCCGTCCTGGTCGTGGAACAACGGACCAGCTCTTCACTCGCAGGGATCCTGGAGGGAGCCTGGGAGTATGCCCAACCGGTCTACATGTGTTTTGTGGATTGAGAGAAGGCGTATGACCTGGTCCCCGGGAGATACTGTGGGAGGTGCTCTTGGGAGTATGGGGTGAGGGGGTCTCTACTCAGGGCCATCCAATCTCTGTACGACCAAAGTGAGAGCTGTGTCCGGGTTCTCGGCAGTAAGTCGGACTCGTTTCAGGTGAGGGTTGGCCTCCGCCAGGGCTGCGCTTTGTCACCAATCCTGTTTGTAATATTTATGGACAGGATATCGAGGCGTAGTCGGGGTGGGGAGGGGTTGCAGTTCGGTGGGCTGGGGATCTCATCGCTGCTCTTTGCAGATGATGTGGTCCTGATGCCATCATCGGCCTGTGACCTTCAGCACTCACCGGATCGGTTCGCAGCCGAGTGTGAAGCGGTTGGGATGAGGATCAGCACCTCTAAATCGGAGGCTATGGTTCTCAGCAGGAAACCGATGGAATGCCTTCTCCAGGTAGGGAATGAGTCCTTACCCCAAGTGAAGAAGTTCAAGTACCTTGGGGTTTTGTTCGCAAGTGAGGGGACAATGGAGCGGGAGATTGGTCGGAGAATCGGCGCAGCAGGTGCGGTATTACATTCAATCTATCGCACCGTTGTTACGAAAAGAGAGCTGAGCCAGAAGGCAAAGCTCTCGATCTACCGGTCAGTTTTCATTCCTACCCTCACCTATGGTCATGAAGGCTGGGTCACGACCGAAAGAACGAGATCCAGGGTACAAGCGGCCAAAATGGGTTTCCTCAGGAGGGTGGCTGGCGTCTCCCTTAGAGATAGGGTGAGAAGCTCAGTCATCCGTGAGGAGCTCGGAGTAGAGCCGCTGCTCCTTTGCGTCGAAAGGAGCCAGTTGAGGTGGTTCGGGCATCTGGTAAGGAGGCGCCCAGGGGGCCTCCTTACCTAGGGAGGTGTTCCAGGCCCGTCCAGCTGGGAGGAGGCCTCGGGGAAGACCCAGGACTAGGTGGAGGGAGGTCCAGCTGGGAGGAGGTCTCGGGGAAGACCCAGGACTAGGTGGAGGGATTATATCTCCAACCTGGCCTGGGAACGCCTCGGGATCCCCCAGTCGGAGCTGGTTAATGTTGCTCGGGAAAGGGAAGTTTGGGGTCCCCTGCTGGATGGATGGAAATCTTTTAACCAACTTCAGTCATGTACTGTAACATATTTCTGTAGTTTTTGGAGCATTATGTACATGTTGATAAATATACAAAAAGATTCTGTGTAACCATCACTTTACCTGCTTCTTGTGCTCCACGGAGATCCACTCTACAGTATTCTATTTTTTAAAACTTGTATGTTGAAACACAAGTGCAGAGGATATTAATGATCGTGTGAATCACACTTTGTCTAAATAGCGACCTTTACTAAAATACTGCTGGGTTTGTGATGTTGGCAATTCTAATCTGATGCCTGCAGTGCGTAATAGAAGCATCAAAAGACGTGTGTCAATTATCGCTTTCAGTGCGTTTGTGCCTTCATCAGCATGAGAAATACAAGGTGTGGCACGTGAGCGTGGGAACTGGTTGAAATGCGTGAGACTTGAGAGCCTGCATTAAGGTTTATTCAAATGTATCACTTTGTCCCAGTGGTCAATAATTGTTGCAGGCCTCTCTCCTCCATATTCTTGGTTCATGAATCCATGTTCTTGAGTTATTAAGTTGTATGTGCACAGATTTCTACATCAATATTTTTCTGCTTCTAATTAAAACTAATAAAAAATTGTCATCACATCTCAATTTACAAAACTGGTCGGTTTTTTAGAGTATTTTTAATGCAAAAAATTTTCTATAAGTTGACAATGTTCTTTTGATATCTTTTGGATCTTTATAGGGACAAAAGATGGAGACACCTCAAGAGGTCGTCTTAAGAACGTTAGAAGATTTGGGAGCTGAGGACTTTGAGAAATTTAAGTGGTACCTGCAGCAGAAAGGGGCCCTTGAAGAATTCCCAGCAATCCCAAAGTCCAAACTGGAGAAGGTAAACAGGATGAAGACAGTGGACCAGATGTTCTTGACCTACAGTATGAACACCATTAAAGTGACCGGAATAGTTTTAGTGAAGATAAATCAGAATGAGCTAGTGAAGAATTTATCAAACACCATCTCAGAACCTGCAGGTAAGTCATAATATTATGAAATAGAAAATGGATGTAACAAAAAATCAAACATATAATAACATTAGATTTGAGGCCAATGTCTCCCTCTTATCTATAAAGATAGACATATAAATAGTGCTTACGACAGAACAAGCTACCAAACACACATCTACCACAGACACAAAATGTAAAGTGTCTACAAGAACAAAAGTTTATGAAACAAAGTCAGACAATCCAGTTTTTGTTGGCTCTTCTGGTTGCACACACTGACGCCACTGTGAGAAACAAATTGCACAATATTAATTCCAATCCCGCTGTAATTAAGTCATACACATTCTGGTTTCTTTGGAGACCACAGAGTTCATGGATGCATGACTTGGACACAACATATCAGTTGTTGAGGAATAATAAATAATTTTGAATAAGTTAATCTCCTAAATAGATTTCAGAAAAACAGAAATGAACACAGACATTAACTGCAACAACCCCTCATTGATTTATTTGTTTTATGTTTTCAGATATTCTTGCTTCGTGCCAGCGAAAAGTCAAATCTAACTCACAAAAGAAGTTTCTGTGTGTGTTTGAGGGTATTGCTAAAGCTGGAAACAAAACCCTTCTGAATAAGATGTTCACAGAGATCTACATCACAGACAGAGAGACTGAAGAGGTCAATGTTGAACATGAGGTCAGACAGATTGAAGCAGCATCCTGGAAACCAGACAGACCAGAAACAACAATCATATGTGAAGACATCTTTAAAACCCCACCTGGAAGAGATGAACCAATCAGAACAGTGATGACAACGGGAGTGGCTGGCATCGGGAAAACAGTCTTAACACAGAAGTTCACTCTGGACTGGGCTGAAGGCAAAGCCAACCAGGAAATCCAGTTCACATTTCCATTCACCTTCAGAGAGCTGAACATGTTGAAAGAGAAAAAGTACAGTTTGGTGGAACTGGTTCATTTGTTCTTTAGTGAAACCAAAGAAGCAGGAATCTGCAGGTTTGAAGAGCTCCAGGTTGTGTTCATCTTTGATGGTCTGGATGAGTGTCGACTTCCTCTGGACTTCCTCAACACTGAGATCCTGACTGATGTTACAGAGTCTACCTCAGTGGGTGTGCTGCTGACAAACCTCATCAGAGGGAAACTGCTTCCCTCTGCTCGCCTCTGGATAACCACACGACCTGCAGCAGCCAATCAGATCCCTCCTGAGTGTGTTGACATGGTGACAGAGGTCAGAGGGTTCACTGACACCCAGAAGGAGGAGTACTTCAGGAAGAGATTCAGAGATGAGGATCAGGCCAACAGAATCATCTCCCACATCAAGACATCACGAAGCCTCCACATCATGTGCCACATCCCAGTCTTCTGCTGGATCACTGCTACAGTTCTGGATAAGGTGTTAAAGACCAGAGAGGGAAGAGAACTGCCCAAGACCCTGACTGAGATGTACATCCGCTTCCTGGTGGTTCAGTCCAAAGTGAGTATCAAGTATGACGGAGGAGCTGAGATGAATCCCGAGAGCAAGAAGATGATCGAGTCTCTGGGAAAACTGGCTTTTGTGCAGCTGCTGAAAGGCAACCTGATCTTCTATGAACCAGACCTGAAAAAGTGTGGCATCAATATCAAAGCAGCCTCAATGTACTCAGGAGTGTTCACACAAATCTTTAACGAGGAGAGTGGACTGTACGACCACAAGGTGTTCAGCTTCGTCCATCTGAGTGTTCAGGAGTTTCTGGCTGCTCTTCATGTCCATCTGACCTTCGCCAACTCTGGAGTCAATCTGCTATTGGAGAAATGGAAAAACTGGTTGTCTAAAGTTTTCAGAGACAAATCAGCACAGTTCTACCAGAGTGCAGTGGACAAGGCCTTACAGAGTCCAAATGGACACCTGAACTTATTCCTGCGCTTCCTCCTGGGTCTTTCACTGAAGACCAATCAGAATCTCTTACGAGGCCTGCTGACACAAACAGAAAGTAGCTCAGAGACTAATCAGGAAACAGTGGAGTACATCAAGAAGACGATTAATAAGAATCTGTCTGCAGAGAGAAGCATCAATCTGTTCCACTGTCTGAATGAACTGCATGATCGTTCTCTAGTGGAGGCAATCCAACAGTCCCTGAGTTCAGGAAGTCTCTCCACAGATAAACTGTCTCCTGCTCAGTGGTCAGCTCTGGTCTTCATCTTACTGTCATCAGAAGAAGATCTGGACGTGTTTGACCTGAATAAATACTCTGCTTCAGAGGAGGCTCTTCTGAGGCTGCTGCCAGTGGTCAAAGCCTCCAAAAAAGCTCTGTAAGTGTGTTTATTCATTAATAAATACTCTATCTTTCAACAGGAGAGAAACATAAATAACTTGTTTCCTTCCTGTTGTCTCTCCAGACTGAGTGGCTGTAACCTGTCAGAGAGAAGCTGTGAAGCTCTGTCCTCAGTTCTCAGCTCCCAGTCCTCTAATCTGAGAGAGCTGGACCTGAGTAACAACGACCTGCAGGATTCAGGAGTGAAGCTGATTTCTGATGGACTGAAGAATCCACACTGCACACTGGAGACTCTCAGGTCAGGATTCATTAACCCATTCAACTGTTGACCATTTAAACTCTGATTAACTTTAGTTGATAAAACAGCAGACGTGTAGGTTTGTGTCTGTTGATATGATAAACTTTGGCAGTAATGCCACAGATGAATTTAAAGGTGTATTCTAAATCTGGTTCCTGTGTGTGTGTGTGTGTGTGGTTATATGTGTTTGCAGCCTGTCAGGCTGTCGGATCTCAGAGAAAGGCTGTTCTTCTCTGGTCTCAGCTCTGAGCTCCAATCCCTCCCATCTGAGAGAGCTGGACCTGAGCTACAATCATCCAGGAGACTCAGGAGTGAAGCTACTGTCAGCGCAACTGGAGGATCCTCTCTGGAGACTGGCCACTCTCAGGTACAAACACTGATGAACAAATATGAGATCCAGGTCCAGGACAGATTTAGCCTAGCTTATTAAAACGTAATGTGCTTTCTATGCTGTGAGAAGATTGTGTGGATGAAGCATTAATCTACTATTTTAGCAGACTAGTTAGCTAGGTTTTTAAAATTTCAGTTGCCGGTGCTGCTCACCAGAGACGTACACTGACGCCTGGACCAATTATTGTACAAAGTTCCTCTTGTGCTGGGAGAGTAACAACTCTAAGTTCAAAAAGTCCATCAAAATGCTCTTTCCTAGTTGCTGGGTTGCAAACACAATATATGTGTGTGTGAGAGTGATGTAATGTTGATGGTTCCCTTCAGAGAAAGGTCAACTGTTGCACTTGTATCCAGGCTGCACCAATCACATCGGTGTATCTGATATAGGCGGGCCAGAGGCGAGCTAAATGGATGACAACAGTTTAATTTAAGAGTTAGCTCCGCTGGTAGCTAAGCATATGGGGCTCTGGATATGTCACCCCATGTGGTGTTGTGATTGGTTGTAATGTTATCCAATTGCATGCAGTGAGATTTTCAAATGCACGCTTGGTGCCGCCCCTCGAGACTTTCATTACTCAATGCCGCATTCATTACTCGATGCAGACCCTTAATCCTTTCGGATTTGGGTCTGGATTTCCAGGCTACCAAATGCTTGCTCTTAGGGGAATTGTTGGGTCTCTGTAAATGATAATGTGGCGCCAGCAGCTGTAATCCTGTTCGCACTGTGTGTACATTTCTTTTCTAGGAGACACTCATCTAAGGATAACAATGTGTAAATGCGCACATAGTCTGTTCTGCTGTCTGCTATGTTCAGTTATATTTTCCTCATTATTTATACATTATTTCACTTACAAGCCATCCACTATTAATCAGAATATTCATCGTTATGACTCAATCTGTAGATCAGAGCATAGGTGTAAATCCCAGGGGGGGTCAGGACAAAAAGTCCGTGGTCAAGTCGGACAGTTTCCAGCCGTATTCAGCAGCCTTCAGACTGAACAGGAAGTCACAGAAACACTGTGGTCCGATTCTGATTTAATAAAATGTTATTGGACCCCTAAATTACTGTAATTGTTGGGGCTTTGTAAATTATAGAGTGTGGTCTAGACCTACTCTATCTGTAAAGTGTCTCGAGATAACTCTGTTATGATTTGATACTATAAATAAAATTGAATTGAATTGAATTGAATAAATTGGCTCCTACACAGTCTCTAGTTGTTTTTATTATGACAGGGTAGCTGTCAAAATGCTCTACATGCGATCTGTTGCTGATTTTAATTAACAAAAGACTGTAGATGATCTGTAATCTGAACATATTTAGTCTCTCTGACTTCTAAACGTAACTATCAGCCTCACAACATGTGTTCTGTAAACAATAAGCCTTTAAATCAGACAAATAGCAGTTAAAATCCCTCCAGTTCAAAATAAAAGAACCCACAACGTCATAATTTTGAGTCAATTCTGAACCAATCAGCTGTTAGATAAGCTGAGAGGCCGGTGTTTCCCAGCATGCCCCTGGGTCCACCTGGGTTTTGCAGTCGGTGAAAAGCAACTGCGCTGCCTGCGTCTCAGAACTGCGGCCGCCTTGCTCTCGTGAGGTTATCGTTGACTACGCATGACGTCAGAGCAAGTCGGGATCAAGTCGGACACAAATCTACCCAGCATGCATTGGGCGGCGATCGCTGGTGATCGATTCCGCGCAGACCTGGCTCATCTCAAACGAGCCTACAGTCACATCGGGTAGTGACAGGAATGTAGTAAGTTGGCTGTTCAAAGCTATTATATTCACATTAAAAATCAGATGAAGTTTTTCTTTTCTCAAATAGAAATGATGCTGAGTAATTAATGAATTAGTCATGACAAAAAAAGTTTGTTATGTTAGTTAATATAATGTAATGTTAGCTAGCTTGTTTAATATTTTGTTGGATATAAATGCACCCACTACAACTAACGTTAACACGGCGGTAAGCCTAATGTTATGTGTGTGAACTGATATTAGGGTTAATATTGAAGATCTACGATTGTGTTTTGCTCAATATGATGTTAAGTGGCTGATCAGTAGGTTTACTGCAGTTAAATATATATCCTCTGTTCCAGACGAAATCTAATATTTATGTGGATGACACAAGATCATTTTATAATTATAATATGACCGCATGGTGAACCTATGAACCTAACTCATATTTAGACATCTGACGTTAAAGATTTTTGTTGTTGTTGCCCAGATAAAATGATAGAGAAAAGAAAAACAGACATAAGATCCTTTTTCAGTACACCAAAACGCCAAGTAAGTACAATAAGTCCTCATATCAAGACAATTTGGTAACATCTGTATAAGAATGGGTGCTTATGGAAATATTAACGACACTATGTCACAGGCAAAGGAGACAGAAAGACCTGAGGAACAGGAAGACCAGGGACAGTCAGGTGTAGTCTCAGGTACATGTGAGAAACAGGGAGACCAGGGACAGTCAGGTGTAGTCTCAGGTACATGTTTGAAACAGGGAGACCAGGGACAGTCAGGTGTAGTCTCAGGTACATGTGATGAACAGGGAGAACAGGGACAGTCAGGTGTAGAGTCTCAGGTACATGTGATGAACAGGGAGAACAGGGACAGTCAGGTGTAGAGTCTCAGGTACATGTGATGAACAGGGAGACCAGGGACAGTCAGGTGTAGAGTCTCAGGTACATGTGATGAACAGGGAGACCAGGGACAGTCAGGTGTAGAGTCTCAGGTACATGTGATGAACAGGGAGACCAGGGTGTTGAGTTCATATTTTTGGAGCAGGGATGAGCTTTACCAGTGGCTCACTAATTTACACTATGATCAGCTAATTTAACAAGTGTACAAAAGCATTGTATTTCTTTTATATGGGGACACTATTATCAAAATAAGTAATTATGTTTTAAGGTAGTTTTGTGGCTTGATTATAAACAACTTAAAAATAAATAAATGGTTTTAATTGGTTCAATTTAATCAGATTTTTCATTGAATCAAGAAAAACACTGAAAAGGACAATGGTACAGTCTCCATGCTACACTAATGATAGTATTAAGGCTTTCCTCTGTGTACACATATCCTCTACAAGTATAATTGTGACTGTATTATTTGTATCCCCTTCAAAAATTGCTTTTCAGAAATGTTATGTTCATTGTCCCCCCCCAACTGTTAGATCAGATTTATGCCAATGGATCAGAGGTGGGCCGTCAGGGCCAGCAGGGCCTTCTCTGCTGGACAAGAGATTGTCAGATATGACAGAATGTGGGGAGGCCTGTTGATCACTGATTGGGTTTTTGAGGCTTTAAAAAAGAATGCTTTAAAAAAGAATGCTTTAAAAAAGAATGCTTTAAAAAAGAATGCTTTTTTAAAGTCTACAAAACATGAAAAGATTTTTCCTTTGTTCTGATTTCATTGTTTGTCAATGAGGGTGTGGAGAGTAAAGATGTGGTCTGAAGTTCGATATTTTGGGAGAAATCCAATTTGGCTTTTGCTCAGGATATTGTGTTCACTAATGAATTGTAAGATTCTGCTATTAATAAAACTGCAGAATAGTTTTGCCAGGTTACTGGTCACACAGATTCCTCTGTAGTTATTTGGGTCAAACTTGTCTCCATTTTTGTGGATTGGGGTTATCAGTTCTTGGTTCCAAATAGCTGGGAAAATACCTGAATTTAGGATGATATTGGAAACTTTGAGGATGACCAATTTGAATTTATTTTCTGTGTATTTGATCATTTCATTTAAAATGGAGTCAGCACCACAGGCCTTACGAGTTTAAACTTTTTCATTTTTCACAGTTCTTGTTCTGTAATCAGGGTGTCAATCAGTCCCGCCAGAAAAAGAGAGTTTTTTTGTGATTGTTGCAGGCAAAAATCCTTGATTATGTGGCACGTTTTCTTAAAAAATGTGATGGAATATGCGGGATATTTATGCAATGTTATGCGAGGAAATTGCGGGAACTTTCAAAAATTGCGGTTGATGAAAAAGTGAAAAAAAGTGATTCCCCTAACACCGTGTTCTCACTAGGCAAAATTACGTCACTTCATAACGTTCCCATGGCAACAGGGCAAAATTAAGTGAAGTAAACGCAACATTTTTCAACTTTCTGCTAAGATATATTATGGGACTTTTTTGCAATGAAAATGCGGAGATTATGAAATCATGAAAGCCCCGCATATTTTGCGCGGAAATCAGCAATTTATGAGGCGAAAGTGCGCCATATTTGAAATTTTTTTTTTTTTATTTGCTCTGTATTTCCTGTTGGGCTGGGTTTTTTTGCTGTGAAGGTTAGTAAAATGAGTGGTCCAAATATCCCCATTTTGGATTGCTCATTCATCCTTAGATGTTGTGTTTAGTTTATGTCAATGTTCCCAGAATTAATTGGACTGTATTGATTCTTCGATTAGGTTTAGCTGATTTTTATTATGCTGTTCCCTTTTTGTTCTTAACAAATGTTAGTATTATTTTAGTGTTTTTCCGTAAAGAAGGCTTACACTTTGGTTATTTGGATCGCTGTGTTTCTGATTGGATACATTTCTTAGTTCTTTCCTTAGATTTTTACAATCATTATCAAACCATTTTTCACCTCAAATATTTTTCTTTTCCTCTTTAAATTTGTTAGTTTTGCTGCCTTGTCCAAAATGGCATTTATGTTGTTAATAGCTAAATTCACACCTTCTTCATTGTAAGGAAAGGATATACAAAGAAAATCATCCAAGAGTGATTGGATTTGTACTGTCCATTGCCTTTCTGTAGAGCTCAGTGCTGCTCGCAGGCCATTTGTAGGACTGTATAGAGGTTTGGAGATTATTAGAATCTAGTTCATTGTGTTTGAGATTTCATCTACTCAGATAGCTTGTTATTTTACTATGGTCAGACAGAGGAGTAAGGGGATTGACTGTGAATGCCTTGATATTAGAAATGTCGAGGTCAGAGATAAAATAATCAACAGTACTGCTGCCAAGGGAAGAACTGTGGGTGTATCTACCGAGAGAGTCTCCTCTTACTCTGCCATTGACGATATATAGACCTAACGTACAACAGAGCTGTAGGACCTGTGTCCCGTTCC